>NC_060250.1:12865526-13170923 GCF_921293095.1 Ischnura elegans | reverse complement strand
TATACTTGTTTCTTTAATGGTGGAACAAAAATATTAATTAGCTCTCCATATGCGTCAGCCCTTTGAATCTGATTTACAAGTAATTTCACTGCATTTTTAGTGCTAGAGCCGTAAATAATCTTGTGGGCTCTCTGCGAACAGAAAAGATAGGGAAATTCCTACCCTGTGATTTCTCTACAGATATATTTTCTCCATTTTTTCTCTTCCATTTATGTAAAGAATTTCTGCTGTGCCGGCTGGGATGTAGAGTCGCATATTGCTTACAACCAGGTACAATAAATATAAATTATACTATAATACAACAATTACAGAAAAATATAAAGCCGTACACAAGCATTCATTAAAAATTAGAAAAACAACATTTTACATTCAACCCAAATAAATGCTGCTATTATATCATTAATGGAGGAATGGAAGTTTCATTTGATTTCCTAATGCCTATAAGTGTGTGTTTGAGAGTCACATTAAATGCCCAACATCTTTAAGTTTCCTACCTAACCCATCAGCTAAGTCACTATTTAGTCTCCCTCCACTTCTCTAAGGGGTTTATACTCTGCACGCTCCAGGAAGATATTTAATTAATTACCACTACACGACGTAACGAATTTCGTTAACGGGAGCGATACTAGATTTATAAAGATTTGAAGAAATTTGGTAACGTAGGGAAGACGATCTAAAGCTGTCAGAATAATCCTATTTCAAAATTAGGGTAAAATTAACGGAAATTAACTTATCGCAGCCACCTGAAAAAAATACACACGACATAATGAAATCACAGCCTAAGAAATAAGCACTATCGAAATCAGTTGAAGCACAAAAATAACGAAAATAGGCTATTTCTTTAACTATAATCTCGTCCACCTGAAAAAGAAACTACGCACTGTGCAAAGTGCCCTAATAAAAGGAACTTCAAACTAGGCAAAAATGAATTCAACGGGAGAGAATTCTTACTATCATCAACTTGGAGCAGTGAACAGAGTATAAAATTTTTCTCTTAAGCCCCGTCGGAGGGCCCTACCGCGAAAAGACCATGGCCCGTATCATAAAAGTCCCCTCGAAGTTGAAGTTGAGGATGGCCTCGTTTGAAGCCGGCCTAGCTCGAAGAGGAGATCCCTCGACCGCGTCATATCATAAAAGTCTCCTCCAGCTCGGCTCATAGGAGGAGGGGTTTGAGCCAGCGGAAATGACGCACTGTTGAGGGCGATGTTTCTGGTTTCAGAGTTGACAGTCTTCCAGCATTGTTCCATGTTCATTTTTTCGAATCGTATTTGCGCAGACATGCGCAGTAGCGATATACCGAATGCGGCCGGGGATATACCCGCCAATATCAACAATAGAAACAGAAATGGCTAACAAGGAGAATACACGACCTTCGGGTGGCTGATTGAGCTCAAATTTTCTGATTCGGTAGATCACGGCTATCAACTAAATATGCCGAAGCAAGGCGACGCACTTCTCAAAACTTTTCAAGAAAAAAGCAATTAAAAATCGTAAAAAACGGGTCTACGCTATATATCCGGTATTTCCTTATTATTTACAAGGCAGCGGTGGCTCAGTGGTAACGGTGGTTGACTGTGGATGTACAAGGGTGGCGAGTTCGTACCTCACCCATGGTACTTTTTTTATTTTATTTTTCAAGGATTTTATTGTTTGCATTTTTAAAGATTGTTTTCTTATCTTCGTTAGCTCAATGAAAATATTTGTAATTCATTTTTAAATAATAATAAGTGCTGAAAGGGGTAGGAAATGAAGCAAGGGCTATATAATAGCCTTTCCAAGGGCGATTTTGTCTTTATTTGTTCTCTCTAGGTATATTAGGGTATTGCGAGTGTAAATTGTCTTCTGTAGGGGTGGGGTCAGAATAATGACATTTAAATTATTAATTGGGAGGGAGATCCATCCTATCGACGGATTATGCTTTCATTGGGAGTTTAATTGAGAAAATTATTCGTAAGCGGGAATTACGCGTGTATACCGTCAAAAATACAGGGCAGTCGATGCGGCGGAGGAAAAAACGCGTTCTCCGTTTGTTCGAGTAGTATCCCGAAACTTGCAAACGAAGAATTTAGTAAAATAAAAAATGTACCGTGAGAGAGGATCGAACTCCCCGTGCTTACATCCACAGTCAACCACCGTTATCACTGTGCCACCGTTGCCTTGAAGAAAGTGTGAGGAAATACCGCATATATACCGTAGACCCGTTTTTTAACCATTTTTAATTGCTTTTTTCTCGAAAAGTTTTGAGAAGTGCGTCGTCTTGCTTCGGCATATTTAATTGATAGCCGTGATCAACCGAATCAGAAAATTTAAGCTCAATCGGCCACCCGAAGGTCGTGTATTCCCCTTGCAAGTCGGCCAGGCAGGAGCAGGAAATTTTGTGCAATTTGGTGGTCAAGTACAAGGACGTAATTGAGTGTAAGCGCTCGGATGCGGAGTCCGTTTTAAACAAGGCAAGATGTTGGCAGAAAATAACGGAAGAGTTTAATAATCATGGATGAATAATCATCATCTTCTCGCAATGGCGGACGTCACCTCAAACGCTTTGAGCCGACAATAATCTACCCTCAAAGTTTGAGCCGAGGCTGGCCTCAAAATTCGACGTTTTTGAGGTTGAGGTCGGTTTTATGATATCGCATCTCCTCCTCCTGACGACAATGAGGTGGAGGCCGGCTTCGAGGGGACTTTTATGATACGGGCCCATGTCTCGTGAAGTAACCTTAACCGCTCTACACACTATGTGCCCTGGAAGAGGAGTCGATCCCTTACCTCGAATCATCTGCAAGGTCCCTCGGCGGAAGAATTCTGCTTTCCATCGGCGATCCCACGTCGCACGGCACTAATCACACAACTGACCATTTCACAAGAACACTATTACACTCACACTGCACTAATCACTCCCTTCTCTGCTGCTTGCTGCACTAATGATGATCTTGTAAGAGGAGGTCGAAGGTGAGGAGATCGAAGCCACAATTAAGTTAAACGAAGATAATTGAGAAATGATTGCGGAAAACTATGCTGTGAGAATTGCGAATGAAGAGCATTTATGGAAAGCTACGCGTTTTCCAGGGAGTATTAGAAATACTTAATTCAGTGTTAACAGACTTTAGTAAGAAAGACGAAGTGAAAAGGTCCGAACACGTGATTTCGATACTCAGCAAAGTTAAGAAAGAGGCGATGAAATCTGATGATTTAGAGGAAAGCTCAAGAAAAATGCATGAAAAACTAGAAACTACACTGGACTTACTGAAGTAAACCCAATGAAGTAGAAGGAAGTAAAGATTTGTAAAATAGAGTTTCGAGATGCACATTCTGAGAAATAATCTAAGTCCCCGTGAATGACGCGTGCATTGAGGATAAGAATCAAATAGCATTATTGAGAGCATTAGAGAATCCAGAAGGAATTGGATTATGGTAAAAAAACAATAGAGATTAACCAAGGTGAACATTGGCGCAAGCCGCTTTTGCGTACGAACATCAACGAGGTAAAGAAAGACTCAGTGAAGACAGATTCAGGTGCACTGCCAGAAAATAGAGCATGGAATAAGAAATGTAGTAAAGCAAAATGGAAGATAACGAGTATTACGAACAACTTGCGAAGTGCTAGGAGTAGGAAAGGAGAAAATTCGAGTGAAGACTCTGCTGGGAGAGAATTACTACGGAGCAGAAAATTGAGGAACGGACCGTGACACGATGACTCCCAACGCAGTTGCCTGAAATAAATGGATTAAATATATTTTATGATCTAATTTAACTCAGTATTACGATACATTAAATACTAACAGTAGTATTTGATATGGATTATGTAAGGATCATCAAATACGAGAGTAGTAGCCCATGACACTGGCAGAGATTAAAGGCCTGGTTACACGGTGCATTAACCCGTGCGGGTTAATGTATGAATGCGTGTCTGTTTGCATGTCTAGGAAGCAGACGATACCTACCAGAAAATAATTCCCTTTTCGTTGTTTCCTGTAGGACCAGGAAATTTCACATACTGGTAATATATTTGCGCTGCCGTGTAAACAGTGGTTTTCATTGTAGTTGCCGAAGTTGTTTCATTTCGTGCCAGTAATATTTATTTATATTTAATATTTATCGTTATCGCTCGCTTAGTGCTATATCTCAATAGTACTCTATTTATTTCAAACCGTTATCAAAGTTAATACTTAGGCTGAAAATTTGTAGACGCATCTTAAGTTTTTAAGCCGTGTTTACTAGACATTTTTCTGTCATCTGTTTCACTGAGTGTAGATGATGTATGAGAGTAGATATTTTTAACACTTTGTTCTACTTTTGTCCGGGACGGTTATAAAGTTAAGAAGATATTTGCTGTGGATGGAAAAGATGTTGGTTTAGAGGTCTTGTCGATTTATGAACTTGCGTAATGTGAGTCGTATTTTTGTGGTGGGCCAGCGCATTCCCACCTCGGACGTATAAAAGTTCGTTAATTCGTATGATATACATTATGTTAAAATGCGTTCTATAAGTCGTATGATAGCCGTTGTATTTCACAAATGTCGTGTTGAAAACTCTGTGACAACCTCATCGATTGTTTTGTTCCGGCATAATACAACCAATAATAACCACAACCATAGGCATAAACTTGGTATGTCCGGCATACATACAGGGATAATCTATACGAATATTAGTGTAGATGCAAATGGTGAGTTTGTGGTAGGATTCAAGCACTTACGATACATTACAAATGAACAAATACGCGTAAAGAGTTACTGAATAGCCCTGCAGATGACAACTAAATGTGTCGTTTCCCACCAGATGGCTCTGTTATCAACTTGTGCGAATGCATGAACGAAATTAGAACAGGTTCTATTTTCCGTTCACGCGTTCATGCATTTGTACATTTTGGGGTGGTTACACGGTTAATTTTTCCGCTCATTCTCGCGTTCATACATTTAGACATTAACCCGTACGGGTTAATGCACCGTGTAACCAGGCCTTAATAGACACTACGTAGTAGAATCACAAATATTCACGAGTATACACGGTAACCGTATCACAATCTCAAATATTTCCATATAAATTACTGCAGACAATTGAAATAATTCTTGTTCTTCGTCATTAAATCATCGACTTACATTTTGAAAGCAGGAGACGAGGCAACCACGATGTCCAAGAATCCGCAGACACACCAACGCTTCAACTTCTACAATACGATTTCCGGCAGCACTCACGTATGTTAGCAGCACGGCGGACGAAGAACCATCGAGAATTCGAAGTGACCGCTCTCATATACACATCTAGAGTTGGTTGGGTGGAAAGGGGACATGGTGGGGAAGGACAGGGGTCCGTCTGATTCAACGTGAACACTCCTGAAAAATTAGAATCGGAGATCTATAGTTGAATGGTGTTCGTAAAGATAATGTGGATTGGGTGTGAGAGAACCTTTCAAAAGTGGAGAATATGACGACATTCTTGAGAGCTGGCGACAAACAACTCACAATCGCGTCAAACAAAAGACAATCGCACGACCATCTTTCTCCCTACCACCCTTAACGGCAATAATAATAAGGAGCTGCATGCAGTCTGGCCCGCTTACCGATAGCCGTCAAGAGGCCGAGAGCGCGTTCGATGACTGCCATGTCCCGCACAACCCGAAAATGCTCCCTCCGAATGCTCAGGCGAAGTATTGGATATCGTCCGATTCGACTTGAAGGCAAGCATTAGAAGCGTATGGGATTTTCCACAACCCCGACGACTCAGAAGAGCGTCTTCACGGAATTGTCTGACGATGCCAATACGAACGTGGAAGTTATTTTATTAATTTATTGAATAGACTCTTCACAAACCGCAGTAACGCAAATAAATATTTAAAAAATTTACCAAAACGTGATACGGGCAATATTTAGTGTATTTATGATCGGACAGTCTATATCCTTGCAATAGCTCTGCATTTTTAATGGTTCCTTTATTGAAAAATATAATGATCGCCATTTTGGCAAAATGCAGTCGCCTATCTGCCCTTCAATACGTCACTAGGGTGTTTGGCAGGGGGTGACTAGGCATCGGCTTTCAGCATACAACATGATCCCCGGTAAGTCGTAGGTAAGGGGTGTCTTAATGTTGGACTAGATCAGGTGATCTGTCGTAGATGTTAAATAGTGGAATCCTGGCAGGCAGTGTGTATCACTCTAAGACGATAGCAACTTTTCCCAGCCAAACGATTGTCTCCTGGGAATTTCAGGCACACTTACATAGTTTCAAGAATATATAAATCACTTTATTTAAATTATTTCCTTGAATTTCGGCTAGAAACTTGGCTTTCAAGACTTTAGGTCGCCGTCAAAGATGCTTCTCTCCTCGCCACAGCCAATGAGAAGCATGTGCGCCCACAGCTGGACAGCAATGACACCGGTGGGCCGCGATAATCGCGTGTAAATCCACGTGAACCATATATACGAATACTTTTTGCGCGTGAAAGTTTTGCTTGTTCGTCTATTGGAATCAATTTATCGCACAGTAGCAACGAAGTATAGATGTTTCAAACCTTTACCAGAGCAGTTAACGATAATACTATATTAATGTTGAATCCAAAGAACGAGTGAAACGGGGTCAAAATAGTAATAAATAGTTGCTGGAAACAAGTACCGTCCGAAATCCTTTTGCACCCACTGTAATTAACTTTAATTTTTACAGCCAGTGAGTATATTCTATCCAGAACTATCTCCCTTTCGCAAATTTCCATAAATTATACTGCTTGTTAATATATTTATAACAAGTTTATCAATGAAAAGCAACAAAAAATTGTGATGGATATTGCGAAATAGTTCATCGCTCTTTCCACGGCGGCATTGATGACCTAAAAATATGCGTTCGTACATATTCTACATGTAAGTATTAAATTATGGATGCGATGATGCAGGGAGTTATCGATTCAGAAGTAAGAGTTCCAATCGCTTTCATTTCTTCCCGATGGCTACGGTCTCCACTTATAAAAATTATTGGGGGGGGGCATAATGGGGGTCTGGCCCCGGAACATTTTATAAATAGCGAGTTTTAAGTTTTTTAAGCATTTTAGAAGAGTCATTTGATCAACATTAGAACCCTGATAACTCGAATCTCGATATCTGGACACTCCGGGGAAAATCGACAAGCCTGACACTTCTTTTCCTCACACCCATAATGAATTATTTGAGGGGGCTCGGGCCCCCTCAGGCCCCATGGAGTCGGCGCCACTGGTCTCCACCGAGGCAATTTGTCCCCTCAACAAGTTTTCGCGTTGCATGGGAAAAGTGTTATTGAAGTTTTAGATGAGAGAGCATGACGCAAGATGGAAGTACTTGGATTCATTAAAAGATGAAGCAAATACTAATTTATCCAAGCGGCACCAGGGTCAAGCAGGATATTTAAAATTCCTTTCGTTGCTCGCGGGAGTTTATCTCATTCGCTGCGATGTCCGTGTCAGATTCGCGACTCTTTGCGGCTGCCGATGACTTTGACTCACCCCCAAACCAACAGAGCCACCAACAGTGGCCTTATATTTGCTTCGGTGTGGTGCTTAAGTGGTGTAACCCCCCCTAGAAGCAAAATCGCACAAGTCTTTAAGCAAAATCAGCACTGAATTGAAACGAAAGTATTCAACAAATTTTCTTTAAAACCACGAAAAATGATATCTACATCCACATAATGCCCCGTAAGCCACCTAAAAGGCGTGTGGCAGGGGGTGTTAGGACACCAGCCGTTTACAGCTAAGAAAAATAAAGTGCTCTAACGAAGTTGGGACTAGCGTTTATTAAACTCCTTTATTGTTCTGCGGAAAAACGAATTCCCATATGTATCCGTTCGGCAAAACATCTCTCTTAATTTATTGCTTTTGTCGGACCTGGAAATATAGTGTGGCTCTAATATTATGTTCTCCGTGTCGCTCTTAAAGATATCCATTCTAAATTGTTCAAGCAATCTAAGCCTAGCGCGCAGCCTCCGAGTCTCCAACGGCTCCCAGCCTAATTCGCTTAACATTTGGGTAACACTGTCTGTACGCCCGTAGCTGTTTTTGATTGATAGCAGTCTTCCTTTTTATCTTGTTCAGTTCAAGATAGTTCAGAAGAAGTTCATGGATCAAGATGTATTCATGTCCTTTATCAGCAAGGTTGAGGGCAGAATAAAACGCCAGGATAGAAACGTGAGGCAGTTTATTCTCGCCAGGCAAATTTTATTATTAATGATGGACAATTTATCTGAGATGATGTTATGAATAAGGCCGTAAAACGTGCATAGAAATCTCATTTTTTTCTGCTAATCAAGCAGTTGCTTAGTACTCCATTAACTTATAATCATAGTGATTGAAACGTGCGGCTCTGGTATATTTTTTCTAGTATTTCACAGGTTGTCATTTCTCTAGCTACTCGCTCGAAATCGCATTCCCTCCACAAAACTAACCTGTAGAATTCGACCTCGATGCCTTATGTTTTTCTTTCAATCTTTACAAAACACCTCTTCTTGAATTGCGATTCTAATGCATCGCACAGTGGGCGAAAATCGAAAAAAGGTGGCCGAAACCCATATTTTTATACCAATTTGAATTGATTCAAAAGTTGCATAGTATTGTTATAGAATGCCTCAAATCGTTAACTCATTTTTATTTATTTATATTCCTATTATAATATGTTAACCTTCAAAAAGTGACAAAAAATCACGAAAGTCCAAACCAATACCTCAATGACTGTTACCCAGAGGTTGGGGATAGCCATTAATATGGTTCTATTGGCGAATATAAAACGATAACGAATATCTATTTGATACTATGAAGCTTTGATACCTGGAAAATATCACTTTCCTAAACACCATTGTACATAACTTAAAAACTAACTTTTTTTGCTAAAATTTTAACTAAATCAGAGATAAACTTACTCATCTTGGCGGAGATATTTTCATCAACACTTAGAGCAATGCCTATTCTATATAACGGAATAATAAAATCCTGCGCAAACTTGTGACTTTCCGATTTTTCCGTCATAAAGCAAATTGATGACGAGTGGATCTCTCGCGCCCAATGACCAGCAACACACGGGAAGGTACTCGGGAACTTTGCGTGATATGCGTAGCAGCCCGTTTGAGAGACTGGATTTTCCCGAATTCTTGAGTGCGTTGCACTCAACTTATTATCATTCTCGGGGTTCTTTATGGTATGTTCCTTACGGGTATGACTTTTTGATTTTTTGTACAAAATTTGATTTCCTGTGCCATAAAAGGTTGAACTTTCGCCCAAAAATAATGTAAGAAGTCTAAGTATTTTCCTACTTTTTTTAAAAAGTCAACAAGAAAGTGATAATTGGAATTTCAGTCATATTTAGAATTTCACATCCCTGTTCTTTTCAGTCTTGTCAAACGTTCCTCAAAGACCTCAATCGGTATGATGGAACTATATAGAGTAGTCTGGATGTTTGTAAGACTCTCTCAAGTCTATCTTCTACGACAGTATTGACCTTTATATTGCTTAATGGAAGTGTCTAGAAAGTTCTCTAAGATTTCCGGCAATGGTAAAGAAGAAATTCCTGAATCAGCAGGATGGCGTGATGATATGAAATTTCTATTTCATTTAACTCGGTTTTTCCGTTTTTTTAAAAAACTGGAAGGTTTCCTAGAGTAAAAAAATATTCACAAAAGACCCAATTTAAGTAATGTCAGGTGGAATTTCCGAGCAATACTATCTCTTTTGTAATTTATTATTTCGCCAGGAAAAAGAACCTCGTAACTCAAAACTTGGGGGGGAGGGTCCGAAGCTAGGGTGGGAAATAGGGTAGTTTCCTTCATCAAAGAAAACGAAAGGCATTGATTGCGATTCGTAACCCACCATTAGTGTATTCATAATACACAAATTATTTGGTTTTTGAAATACCAGTTTTGACGAATGGCAAGGGTCAAATTTTATCCTCATTTAAAAAAGACCAGATTGGCGCCCATGCGATTCCACTCCACGTGACGTCACAGGGACCTAGTTTCTACACGAGAGGATAGGAGTTATACATCGTCTGAGGTTACCAATGCATGCATGAGGCACAGAGCTCAGGGAAACATGTCTTAATAATCACCTATTAAAACTGGCTTAGGTCGGAATGTTTTCTTCGTTTGATAAGGTATTAATAAACCTTTTTTAAGCCAAGCGCTACCAGCCAGAAAGGTACTCAGCTACCCGCTAGCATCCTGCGTCCTATCAGCGCTCAGAGCCTCGATCAAGGTCACCTCACAAGGCGGGAGGGGGAACCAGAAATGCGTCGCACGGAGTTTTTCCCATCATTCCTACTTACGCGTCGCGTTTTCGCGCGCTTGAAAATTTTCACTTTTCATTTAATCGCGAAAAATATATATCGTCATTTAAAAATCTAAAAGCGTGAGATACGTACTCCAGGAGTAATAATCTTTCGATTTAGGCAGTAAAATAATAATAGGAAACCCCCCTATTTTTTAAAAACAAGGTACTGCGTATAGGGTTTAAACTACTTTTAACACTTATTATAATTGAAAAAAACTTAAATTGCCAAAGAAATCTTTTGTAAATTCATGATTTTTCAATATTTTGTTTTCTTTTATGAAGAAAAGTAATTGTGTTTAATATTTCGGTTTGGGGCGTGTTGGTCCGGACCCTCTGGGCCTCCTCCCTCGTTACGCCACTGGACAGGTGTGTGTTACTACATAAGTGGTATAAATTTGCATCATAATAACATAATTTGTAATTTAAATTAAAAAAATGCTACAAAATGATTTTTTCGCCTTATACGTGTATTGCGGTAAAAATATTTTTTTTTTTTGGATTGAAGGTGACCTTTTTCAAAAGCTAAAAAGAAATAGCCTTTTTTTTTACTTTTGAACAAATGTTCATCAAATTATAGCACAGCAACATGGGGTTACAAAAAAGTCATGAACCTCTTTTTACGGTTTTACCCTTGCGTCTTTGCGCGGAAGCCACGCTGTCGACCGCTAAAAAACCTAGAGGTTCGCACGCTCCCCAGGCCCTTTGTCCTCGGCGGCTTTCCCTTCATGAACCCAGAATAGTTCTTTTCCTTTGAACATGCGCAAAATACTCCGTTCTAAAAATTTATTTTTTCCCTTTTAAAAATTGGTCTCGCTCATTTCTAGCCGAGTGCTCAAAATCAGTCTCCCATAATCATTACTTCTCCAACTCAGTGCCGATGGACAGTCACACTGAAGTCGCCCAGTTATGGATAAAAGGAAATTGACCGGTCAAGATTTACATATTATGGTCTTGGTAAAAAGTCCTGGTCCATGAAACAGAAGAAATAATTAGTTATAGTGTTTTTACAAAAAAAACTTTTCTTCAGTCCTTTTGTAGGAATTTCGGACGATCTAATTACCGGCTTCTCAGGAATTTTGAGAATTGTATCGGCTGGACTTGATATGGTTTTCTCATTTCAGTGTTTTAAAACAGCTAAATTGTACGAAAACTCTATCCGTGGCATCAGTGGTGCCGACTCCATGGGGTCTGAGGGGGCCCGAGCCCCCCCAAAAATTCGTTACAGATGTGAGGAAAAAATGTGTAAGGCTTGTCGATTTTCCCCGGAGTGTCCACATATCGAGATTCGAGTGATCAGGGTTCTAATGTTGATCATATGACTTTTCTAAAATCCTTAAAAACTTAAAATTCACTACTTATAAAATTTACTGGGGCAAGGTCCACGGTTTGGGCCCCCCCAATATTTTTTGTAAGTCGGCACCCTTGCGTGGCATCACATGACGCCAACTATTCACATCAATATTTTCATGCATCGAGCGGGAATAGGTAGTGATACATGCCGCCATTTCTCTATGAGGGATCCATTGGAAGCCTGGGACAAGAATATAAGAAGATACCTCGAAAACATGTAAGAAAATTGTCAAGGATTTTCATAAACCATGACTTTTTCCATAGGCTTCTGCTAACATCAGATCCTTTTGTTTCTTGTTCTGCGGGGTTAAAGTAAAAAATTACCATCGGATGTGAATAATCTTCTGGTGATAGAAGAAAATATTTACGAGTATGAGGAGTCTTCAACCTCTGACTTAGAATACGAGTTTAAGCCTTTGTTTTTGAGCAGTTAGCAATAAAAATATTTCTTTACGGAATTTTATATATTGTTACGCTTCAATAACCAAAATTTCGTTTATAGACCAAATAGAAACTTTTAATCACAGGCATAGCTATTCGACAGCCTTGACGTTGTTACCAAGAGAAGAAATTCTGTCTTTCCCTCGATGTCAATACTGTAGAATTTCCTAGCCGACCGCAACTCAGCGATTTGTTCTTGATCAAGTCTTGACCGAGTCTTCTCCAAGCATCCCCATTCTTTCAGGCGTCCCCCAAGGCAGCGTTCTCGGACCTCTTCTCTTTTCTCTCTTCGTTGACGATATTACGAACTGTGCATTTTCCAACGCATCCGGAATTCTCCTCTTCGCAGACGACTACAAAATATTCAAAAGAGTTGAGAATACTTCTGACTCTCAGTCTTTCCTTCATTCCCTCGAGGCTTGGTGCCTTCAGTGGCAACTCAAAATTAATTCAAGCAAAATACATACCTTTTTCTTTAAAACGCACCGTCACTCCTTACAAAATATGCTATTTTCAGTGAAATTATTCCGAAAGATTCCTCAATCAATAACTTGGGTGTTACTTTCCACCCCAAACTAACTTTTCTTCCGCTCCTCAACAAAATGAAATCCAAGGCCATGTCAGTCGTGGGAGTTCTTTATCGACTCACCAATGTTACCGACCCTATCTCATGAGAGCTATTTTCTCTGCTTGCGCTTTCCCAATCCTCGAGTACTGCTCCGTTATTTACTCTACTGCCTGTCCCTCCAACCTTAAAATTCTCGAACGTCCTGTTAATTTATTTATTTCAGTAGTCCGACACCGTGTTCCTCACCTCCGTAATTCTTCTCACTCTGAAGTAATGTCTGCCCTATCATTGGTCCCACTACCCTCCCGTATGAATTTTCATTGTCTTCCCTTCATTTACAATGCCTTAAATGGCAAGTTCCGATCCTCAGAAATACTGCCTTTCTTTTCACTCCACATTCCCACCCGTGCCTTTCGTAATAATCACCTAATACACCAACCTAAATTCCGTCTTTCTCTCTCTCAGAGATCACTTTTTCACAGGCTCCCAACCACTTTCAATACTATTTCTACTACTCACCCTTCCCTGGATCTTTCAATGCCCATCAGATGATTCCAGATTCCAGACTAAATCATCGTAAATAACTTTCATTGCATCTTTGAAATGCACAAATTGCAAAAATTTTCATTAATCTGGCTATACTACAGGGATTTTTGGCCAGCCTTTTTCGATCCCCGCCAACTGTGCATCACTTCCTTCAAATCGAACATGATCTCATGATTACGGATTTGCAAGTTGAGGATTTTCATTGCCACTTGAGTCAAATTTTTGCTCATTTTTTCTTTTAGGACCACACATGCAATTAAATAGACGATCATGAACGCGCATATATATTCAATATATAAATCAATGCTTTGCGAGTTCACTTGTTGGCATGGCAGCATTATAGATTCAAAAATATACCTTTAGGTATTTCGCACCGTATTTATGAGAAAACTCAACCGGTTTTGACCTTTTAAGGTCATTATCAAGAGGTGAATATTAATGATTCCACAAAGTTTACTTTTGCATCGATAATATATATATATATATATATTATATATATATATATATTATATATATATATATATATATATTATATATAGTATGTGGCCGATCGAGGCGAACGAACAAAAATTGCACTAATAAAAACATAGACACACGTAAAAATGGGGACACTCACAAAAAACGTTCAGACATTTCAGCGGATTGATCCGCTATCCTCAGTGCTGAAGGTGAACTGCTGCAGGCAGGGTAAGTTCCTCCAGTCGCCCTCCTTGGTGAGGTAGTGGGGGTGGAAGAAGGGGAGAGGGGGGGAAGGGAGGGTAGGGTTTGTTTTGGCTTTCAATGGGCGATGTTTAGCCCGGGCGTTTCAAACGCCCTTTCAACCCAGATGTGGGCCATCTCCCTCGTCCTCACCTCGATGATAGTTGCCCTCTCTGGCAAAACTTCAATTAAGGTAAGGGAAAAACATTGGTCGAAGGTACTGTTGTGTGAGTAAGTGTGAATGGGGATGGGTTCATGAAAGCGGGGAGTTTTGCAGGAGTGCCTGTGGTTATTCATTCGGATGGATATGGGTGTGGTACATTCTCCTATGTAGTACGAGGGGCAAAAATTACAAAATAGCCAGTATACAACGTTGAAGGAAGTGCAAGACGGTGTGGAGGAGGACCTATTGATGACAGGAGAAGTGGTGGGGCGTAGCAGGGGGCAGCACTTGCAACGGGGGCGGTTGCATGGAGTCAGGGAGGAAAGTGGGGGCAGTGCGTGCCGTAGGAGGGGGCGGGTGGATTTTAAAATATTACCTAAGTTAGGTGCTCTTCTGTAGGCAATGGAGGGGCAGGATGGAAGAAGAGCAGCCGTGATTTTGTTTTTGCTGATGATAGGGTACAGATCTTTTAATATTTTTTTAATTTTTTGAGTGCCCGGGAAGAATGTGGTGGTGAGATTAAGTTTCCTGGTTTGTTCTTTTTTGGTGTGTGGGGTGTACTGTTCGGAGGGAGAGAGTATTTTCTTTTTAAGCAGGGGTTCTGGATACTCTCGTTTGAGGAGAGCATGATGGAGGTTCTGTGTGGCTCTTTGTGGCCTTTGTTTCATTTCTCACTGGGATCGTGTATATTCATGGTCAACATCACACTTTCATCGGTTTAAGTTACCTATGTAGACTCGAAATAGACAGATTTCATGTCTATGATTTTTCGTGAGCTCTCATGGCTGCCTTTTCCATGAATTACTTATATATAAAATGTGTGATGCAATTTCACATAAATAGTGTGATTTCAGGATGATAAATGGCGCAATGCCACCAGTGAGTTAAGTTCCACAAATTAGAAAATTCGTTAAATATTTTATACTAATCTCCATAGATCCACTTGAAATCAACGTGGATTCCATGTGGGTCCAACCACTCAAGAACCACCACCACCATATATCCACGAGTCAACGTGGATTCCACCACCCATTTCTCACTGGGATGAGGCTTAAGGGGGCATGATTCAGTAAGTGCCTGTTATATTGAGTGCCTTTCAATAAATAATGGATGGAATACCATATAGTTCTTAGTGGGAAGAAGAGATGACTTGCCTAATAGAGTAAGCAAACAAAAATAGAAATGATAGAGCAAGGCATCTTTAGAGTAACACATAGGGATAGTGTGTTGCTTGCAATTTAATTCACCCTTTCAAGACTTTCAAAAATTTTTCCACTTACAAATCTGGATAGCATGAATTCTGGACTGAGCCCAAACACGCTTTTATGTCCCCTCTGTATGGAACATTTTTTCAGGACTTTATTAAATAAGGGCCTTGTGGATAATCACACACTCTCAGCACCAACTTTTTTCGAACCTTCCTAGGGAGACTCCGTATTATCTGCAACTCCAAGGGTAGTTGGTCTCCCTCCTTTCAGGAATGATAACCTTACCTCCAGCATTGGTTAGCTAACAATTCATATCCTGTTCATATGAATTAGCTATATGGATAATTGTTGCTTGCATGTAAATGGCAGACTTCGAATTGAATTCCTGTTTTCATTCTGATAATTGTCAAATTTTGAACAAAGCTCTACCATCAATATTATCGACTTTAATGTATCAACAATTTGCATGTACAGTATGTAATAATAACTTTGCATTTAATACTGAAATCGAGATATAAGTTAATATTTATTGTAGAATTTGTAGGTTTGGGTGAGATATCCAGTTTTAATTGGATAAGTTAAAGCTGGATACTTCAACAGACACGGTAGCACACGCGATTGGGTGTACTATCTAATTAAATTGTATGCTCACGACTAGGTTATAATGTCCAAGTGTTGGTCCCCACACAAATCTCGAAGAGATCCATCATTCAATAGTTGGATCCCACAGCCAACTTGATGGATAAGGCGACTATCATCGCTTGTGTGTCAGCCATCGCTATTGCAATGGACTCCCAAACGGTTTCTTATAATAAACAACTCGTAAGCGCACATGTCTTGCGTGCTTGGTGGTCAGTAAATAGCTTTTAATTTTGCTCTTGCAAATGAGAAAATATTGCCATTCAATTCCAATTTTAATACTGTTTTATGCTCTTAGAGCACTTGAAGACGAGAAGATAACCTATATGGATAACCGAGCTAAGGATTTTCTTGATGCTTTGGGCCTGAACTGTCTCGTGGAAAAATTTATCGCTAAGCTTGCCTGTTGCATTCTGTTACTATGCAAACTCTTATTTTAATTCACCCTTCAAGATTTTATCTTGTGGGTTGATATTATCCTTCGGTTGGATATTGTATTTTTTAACCCTTTCATTTTCTCAAAAGTAATTCAAGTGAATTTTCGATGACTACCATATGGATTATGCATTTCGTTAGTAAATAATTGAATGCATTTTAACTTAATACATGTGTATCACAATATCAGTACTACTGAATGAAATGTTTGTATTCTCATTTAATCCATCGATGAAAACTTTTAAGAAGTTTTCCATTAGGTTTCAATGCACTTCGGACAACCTGAGTTTCACAGCCTTGTCAATTATATGAAGACCAAATTATACGAAGAGCTCTGCCCTAAATGCATATATTATCATAGTGTAATATCAGACAATTGCTTCTTCCAGAGACTTCTTAAAGTATTTCATATCACAATTTACTTTTCTCCTCTTCCTCCTTCCAGCTCCCTCCTATTTAAATGGATTCCCTCTCCACTTGCAACAACTCATTGGCAACAATCCGTCGGTATTCATTCAGCAACCACACCCAATTAAACATAAACATAAAATAAATAGTAGAAATCAAAACATAAACATAATATCAAACATTACAGTACGTATGAACCGCAATACAGAGCTGTGTTTCTCGAAATTTAGAGCTCAAATCAAGGGTATAGACCTAGTCTCCATATTGCAAGCTGTGTAACGTACCATAGAATTTTTAAAATCATTTTTCTCCTGATCTAGCTATTCTTGATGTTCACAAGTGCAAAAAGATAAGGCTGATTTATGTGCTGTATAAATGGCTTAAGGTATGAATAGGAAGTAGGTTCCCTTTCATTTAAAACGTTGGGAACTAGTTGCAAAGGAGAAACTGTTTGATAATAATCGAGAGAGAGGCCGCTAGGTGTCGGCCTATAACACAAGACCTCCCAGGTTATAGTGGAGGAACTGATTGTTGAGTGGTGTTTTCGTGTGGGCAAGGAAGTACGTGACAGTACGGTGTTGTGTGTGGTGCGAGGCGGACCGCGAGCCGTATACTCAGGGAAAAAGTTTTGCTTTGCAACTGCTTTGGAAAACCAAAATCTGCATTGGAACTGCTGTGAAACTCATTTTCACTCATTTGTACCAAAAATTAGAAATATGAAGACGTTTGTAACTCATTTGTGATCCCCTTTGGAACTCCTTTGTACAGTGTATTCGTTTGGAACTGCTTTCTACTCATTTGGAACTACGTTTGAACGATTCGGCAGGATTTCCAGACGTCATCATTCGTATTGTAACTGCTGTGTACGGAGAAAATTCATTTGGAACTCCCTTTGAACGAGATGACAGGATTTCCGGGCGTCATCATTCGTATTGTAACTGTTGTGTACTGAGAAGATTCATGTATAACGGCTTTCCATACGTTTGTAATTCTTTGTGAACAAATCCATGCGATTTATATACGTGATCATTTGTTTTGGAACTGTCTTCTACGCGCCAACATACCATGGCCAGGTTCAGTCTGATACGTTTGGTCGAGAAAACGAAAATTCTTTAATATATGCAATAAAAATGCATACGTGGTTAATAAGAAATAATCGCAAGTCAGTTAATAGAAACGGAACTCCCAAATAATCACTCGAATTAGTTTTAAAATTATTCTATTTTCCTTGTGGCTTAAATCGTATGTTTGGGTCCGATTTGAAATGCGACGAGATTATCTTCACTACGTACCGAGAATTTTGGTTGCGTATAATAAAGGTATTCAATAACAAATTCATAGCGCTCGCGTTTTTTTGCGTTTCCAAGTATATTATTATCGTAAAAATTCAATGTCTATACTTTCAAAGTATACTTCGCAACTATAAATATTGCGAATTTTACGGCATATTTGCAACCTTTTCTTTCATTGCTTTCGTTCTTTGATATTACCGGAAAAGTAGTATTTTGCATAGATTAATATACATAAAACCATAGAGTAAGTATATAATATACTTACTCTATGATAAAACATACCGATGTATTGTCTTCGCGATCCCTAGGAAATGGTTTATGTCCATATTTGGATCCGTATTTTAGGGTTGAATTTTTTCGCCATGAATCCCTCCTTCGAAAATATATTTCAATGTGGAGGTTGACAAGTTCGATTACCCGGAAAGGCCTTTTTTCGCATTTCCCATTGCATTTTCAGATATTTAACATGACGGTTTTCAAGAAAAAATTTCCAGAAACGAAGGCATTCCACTCAAAAATGGACACTGAATGATCCACATCAACCACGTAAGATCGGAATTAAGCTCTCGATAAGGACTTTCTTGACCACCAAAGTGACTTACCCCTCACTCCCCTATTTGAAAACATGAAACTTGTGTTAAGCTTGTTGAGCTTGAAGGTCTTCCGTTTATGACTATTGCTTTGCAAAGCAATGGAGCTATAGTGAAGTGGCGGCACTGCTGCACTTCCATTCGTAATAGTCATTTTGCCTAAATATCCGAAACAGACTAAAATAAACTTCAAGAAAATTGAATACGCCATCTAGCACTGCTACAAAGCAGGTGGCATGGTGTACAAATGAGTTCCAAATGGGTGCCCAACTGGTACAAATCAGTTTCAAAACGGATGAACGAGTGGTACAAACGAGTTCCAAATTTAAATTCAAATGAGTCCCATAGCAGTTTCCAATGGAAATCCAAGGCAGTTCAAAATATGTTACAAATGAGTTGATGACATGGTAGGATGCTAAGACGTCATGAACTGCTGTGTACCGTGTTTCAATTCCACAGTAGTTCAAAAGCACATACAAATCAGTGGAACAAAGCAGATAGGTGATAGTTCCAAATGACTTACACAGCAGAAATTTTTCCCTGAGTATATTCATCGGGGGAGAGGGGAGAAGGCAGAGCAGCGGAAGGTAGGTGGACATCGGGGCGTTCTCTCTCTCTCCTATTCTTATAATCATAATACAGTCCATTTTTTATCTTTTCTTTTGGGGCGAATTTTTAAATTTCATATTTGCGTGAAATTATATTGGCCCAAACATTTGTTGGTCCTTCGGGCCGGATTTTATCCGGAATATCTCATGGTTGGATCTGTATTCCAATAGTGCTATAGATATTTATTTTTTGTAATAATGAAAAAGGTAAAGGGAACAGCAAGTGAAGTAATGGATGAAGCACGTGGTCAACGCTTCCTTAAGCTGAAGAAAGCTCGTAGGGACACGTTAATTCAATCTATTGAAAGACTTCATACCCTCACACTAGGACAACCAATTGATATTTCGATGTTTAAAGCAAGGTACGAATGTCTCGAGGAAAAATATAGCTCTTTTTTGGCACTTTGCGATGAGATTCGTGAAGACCTAGTTGAGAATAACATGGAATTCAGTGAGGAATTCAGCATTTCCAATCGCGTCGAAGAGCTATATTACGAGATCAAAGCGGTAGCAAATCAGTTGCTACCAACAGAAATTAGTAATGCGAACACGGAGCCGTCTAATGTTTCTCAAACGGCCAGGCTGCCCAAGATTAATATTCCTACGTTTGACGGGGAGTTGGCTAATTTCAAACCATTTCATGATGTTTTTCGTAGCCTTATACACGATAGCACTCAATTGACTGACATCGAGAAGTTCCATTACTTAATAAGTAGTGTTAAGGGAAATGCACGAAAAATAGTAACGGGTCTTCCACTTGTATCCGAAAATTACCCGATCGTATGGAAAACATTGGTACAACAATACGAGAATAAGCGAATTTTAGCTTTGCAATACCTAGAGGCAATAATTAATGTCCCTAATTTGAACCATGACTCGGTTGAAGGTTTCCAGTCGAAAATTTGTCCGAAAATGTTACTGCTTTGAAGGCCATGAATATCCCAAATTTAGCTGATTTCATCCTTTTTGTTCTGGCAGTAAGAAAGCTGGATAAAAATTCGCGAAAGCAATTTGAGATGGAACACCATGAAATGGAGTTTCCGCTTGTTGAGGATCTAATGAAATTTGGCCAAAAGCACGTTAATATACTCCGATCAGTGGGATCGAGGTCAAGTGCTTCTTCAAATCCTAGGTTGGCTCAAACTAAGAGGAGCTTTACCAGTCCAAGAACCTCGCTCTTGGCAGCAAGTGAAAATATAAAGTTGTTCGCATGTCCTCTATGCACGGAACAACACCGTTTATATTTATGCAAAAAATTTATCTCGATGTCGGTAGATGAAAGGAGAGACTATGTAAAGTCAAATGGTATTTGTTTCAATTGTTTAGGTGGAAAACATAAAGCAAGTGCTTGCCGATCACGTATGTCTTGCCGTAACTGTGCTAAGGGGCATCATACATTGCTATGCAAAACCAAAGTTTCGGAACCCAATTCGCGAATAACCTCGCATGCTTCCAGCACAGCAAGCAACGATTGTAAGGTTCGGGGAAAAAATAACACCAACGACATGTGTGAAATTACAGCACATAGCAGTGAAAACAGCGTGTCGAACGAGATAGCTTGTCCGACGAGCCACATTATTTCTCAAAACTCAATTATATTATTGGGGACAGCTATTGTTGCTGTGAAGTCGGCATCTGGCATGTTCAACAATGTGCGTGTTCTGATTGATCCGGGGTCGCAAGCCAGTTTCATCACCACTGCTTGTCAACAAAGGCTGGGTCTCCCGCGAAAGCAATCCATGGTCGCATGCAAAGGCCTTGCTGAAAATCCCGTCACTACTACTAAGGGTATTTCTTCTTTGGTAATTCGGCCTCGTCAAGGAGGCGAGGAATTAGTCACAAACGCCCTAGTAATTCGAAAAATTACCTCAAAGCAACCTAGCGCTCTAATGCCAGACAGTGTGCGTGATAGTTTCCGCTATTTGATATTGGCGGATCCAGATTTCCATAAGCCTGGGGATATTGATATTTTAATTGGTGCAGAATTATACTCGCAAATTATGGTTGACGGAACCCCGATTCGCTACGAAGGCAATCCTACTGCGTGGCCTTCCATTTTTGGTTATATCTTAATAGGTCCTGTAAAATCTGCCTCTAATCCTTTGAATATGTGCGCAAACATTTCCTCGTGTATTGTCACGAACGAGGAACGTGATTTGAGCTCTATGTTAGAAAATTTCTGGAAGGTCGAAGAGATTCCGAATAATTTCCCTGCCTCACCAGACAACGATAAGGCGGAATCGCAGTTCAAATCGCTTCATTATAGAGAAGAAAATGGGAGATATGTTGTACCCATTTTATTTAAGGAAGAGAACCATGACGATTCTCTAGGCCACTCTCAGACCCAGGCATTAAAGAGGTACTCTAACCTCGAACGGAAATTAGCTCATGACGCCAATTTACAAGCAGAGCACCGAACATAAATCCTTACGAGAATATCTCACAATGGGGCATATGTCAACTTCCCAATGGGGATCTGGAAAATATCTCATTCCACATCATGCTGTGATTAAGGAGTCTAGCTCAACCACGAAAGTGCGCGTCGTGTTTGACGCTTCGGCGCGTACCTCATCCGGGTGTAGCTTGAATGAACTTCTTTTAAAGGGTCCAAAGTTACATAAAGATATAGCGGATTTAATCATGAGGTTTCGTCTACATGCCGTGGCATTTGTAGCCGATATTTCAAAAATGTATCGTCAGATTTTGATACGCCCAGAACACAGGGCTTATCAGCATATAGTTTGGCGCCCTAACGAGAATTCCACTTTGCGCGAATATGAACTGAATACAGTTACGTTTGGTTTGACGTCATCTCCATACTTGGCTATGAGAGTGCTTAAGCAGCTGTCTCAAGATGAAGCGGCACGCTTCCCCTTTGCAGCTGTAGTACTCCCACAAGACGTATTTGTGGACGATTTAATATCAGGAAGCTCTACGAGCACAGAAGCAATAAAACTTATTGCGCAATTGAAGGGATTATTAAATTGCGGAGGTTTTGAACTTCATAAATGGGCCACAAATTCTGTTGATGTTTTAAGGGCCATTTCACCCGAGCTGGTGCAAAGCAAGGTGGAATTCACTGATGAGGAGGGCTCAAACTTTCGAATATTAGGTTTATGTTGGGATCCTAAGTTGGATTTATTTTCGTACAATGTGAGGATATCCTCAAAACCACCCTCAAAAACAGGTGTTCTATCAAATTTAGCACAACTATTCGATCCATTAGGATGGATCAGTCAGGTTGTGTTTTGGGCGAAACATTTTATGCAGAGCCTTTGGAAATTAAAGATAGGATGGGATGACGATTTACCTTCCGAGGTAATTGACGCATGGAGACAGTTTGTAAGCCAGCTGTCTTTGTTAGAAAATGTTAAAATACCTCGAGGTGCGTTAGGCCATGCAGTGGATAATGCAGAACACCAACAATTAGTGGGTTTCTGTAATGCCTCCGAGCGGGGCTATTGCGCAGTGGTTTATTTGCGCTGTGGGGCTTTACAAACTATGGGGAAAGTTCACTTAATGATGGCAAAAACTAAGGTCGCACCGATAAAAACTTTAACAATACCAAGGCTAGAACTTATGGGAGCTGTGTTGCTGACGAGGCTTATGGAATTCGTATTTGCGTCTCTCTCACAGAAAATAAATATTGAGTGTGTTTACGCTTGGACTGACTCCACAACAGTCCTAGCATGGATCAATACTCCAACGCATTTATTAAAAGCATTTGTTGCAAATAGGATTGCTCAAATATCAGAAAGTCAATTGGGTATAGTGTGGAATCATGTAGCTGGTAAAAATAACCCTGCTGATTCAGGCAGTCGGGGATTGCTACCCCAACAAATAATTAACCATGATTTATGGTGGAACGCACCTTCATGGGTAGCTAATAGTATTGATCAATGGGAGGTTAGCAATGGGAATAAATGAGGAACTTCCGGAAATGAAATCTGTGAGGACCAATGCAGCTGTCATAGACAACGATACGGTAGACATTACATTTGTGGAACGTTATTCTTCCCTGTCTAAACTTAATCGAGTGATTGCTTATTGTCTTCGCTTCATTGCATTCACAAAAGGGTTTTCAAACTTGAGCAAAGATAGTAATCTTAGCGCAAAAGAGATCAGTAATGCATTAAAAATATGCATAAAAGTAACTCAACTTGCTTATTTTCAGAAAGATATTGAAAACCTGAAAGAAGGGTGTGTATGTTCCAGAAAACTTCAGACACTGTCTCCATTCATAGATGGCGATGGTTGCCTCAGGGTGGGTGGTAGACTAATTAACTCTGACTTGTCCTACAATCGCAAACACCCATTACTGTTACCCAAGGAAGCTTGTCTAACTGCATTGATCGTGGACCATTATCATAAAATGTATTTGCATGTGGGACCCGTGACATTGCAGTATTTATTAGGGTTGAAATATTGGATTCTATCAGCGCGTTCCGTGGTTCGACAGCGAATCAGAAAATGCGTGACTTGCACCAAACTGAAGGCTTCGTGCAAGGTGCCGAGAATGGGAGATTTACCCTCCCCTCGGGTGGTGGCAACGCGTCCATTCTTACACACAGGTGTTGATTTTGGAGGACCGTTTCTTGTAAAGGAATCCTTCGGGCGATCCTCTAAATCTTGGAAGGCGTACCTATGTTTATTTGAAAGTTTACCCACAAAGGCTATCCATTTAGAGCTCGTGTCGAACTTAACCTCAGATGCATTTATTGCTGCAGTTGAGCGTTTTATATCTCGAAGAGGTTTATGCACGGACATATATTCAGATTGTGGATCCAATTTTGTAGGCGCCAGTCGATACTTAACAGGAATTGATCGTCAATGGCGAGAGGTGCTGAGTTCAACGAATATGATAACCTTTCTAACAGAAACATTCGCTGGCATTTCAATCCTCCCGCAGCGCCTCACTTTGAGGGACTGTAGGAGAACTAGTTTCCAAAATTATTTTTTTATTTTTTTTTTACTAGGTATTTAATTTAGCTGGAGGAGAGTGGGTACCCCTAAAGAATTAGTCATAATTAGAATTTATAATAGTGTATTTGGTCTTTGCATCCTAATTACCCGTACCGAGGGCTTCTTTCCTGAAACAAGTCTCTGGTGAAAGCCCCCTCCAGAGTGAAAACTACCTTCCCTTCCTTCCCCTTACAAAGACTAAATATAAGGTTATTCACTGGATACAACCATGAGATTCGCTATTGAATATTAATTTAGTAATTTTAATTGGTTTATTTTCAAAATTTGCTTCTCAAATTTTGGGGGGGAGTATGTTTGATAATAATCGAGAGAGAGGCCGCTAGGTGTCGGCCTATAACACAAGACCTCCCAGGTTATAGTGGAGGAACTGATTTTTGAGTGGTATTGTCGTGTGGGCAAGGAAGTACGTGACAGTACGGTGTTGTGTGTGGTGCGAGGCGGACCGCGAGCCGTATTCATCGGGGGAGAGGGGAGAAGGCAGAGCAGCGGAAAGTAGGTGGACATCGGGGCGTTCTCTCTCTCTCCTATTCTTATAATCATAATACAGTCCATTTTTTATCTTTTCTTTTGGGGCGAATTTTTAAATTTCATATTTGCGTGAAATTATATTGGCCCAAACAGAAACCAATAATCAAAAAGGCAAGATTAATGATGTAAAATTTTTTATATGTTTATTCCAGTTCCTTAGTGGAAGATTGTGAGGCGCTGATGGACAACTGTTAACTTATAAGAAAATTCCCCGAGAATTTGTGTCCGCTTGCATTGTAGTGCCTTGGGTGAAGTGGAAGATCACTCATTACCGAAGTGGAAAATGTGTTGCAGTTGGTTTTGACGATTTCAGCCTTCCTGAATTTGGAAAAGTGGACAAATTAATTTCCAATGAAAATGATTGAGTGTTTTGTCTAAGAAGTGCTGTATACCTTGGATTAAGACGAATTGTTTTATGGTTACGAAGTTCTTGAAAACAGGAAACTCAACTCCATATGATTTAATACTCTAAACTTAGGTATGTCTTTTCAGCCTGTATTTTTGTGAGAATGACGGACTATTGCAGCAAAATTGTATGCAGCCTTCAGATATTCTGTTTAACAAAAATTTTCAACTGAGAGTTTATTTTTAAAAAAAGTTGCTTCCTTTTTTAATAAATACGTATTATAAGATACCACTGCTCTCTTATATCATTTAACCTATTTTGCATTATTTATGGCATTCAATTCCAAATGATAGTGACCTGAGGTGAGTAAGTCTTCAAGGTAATGAGTTGCAGTGAAAATTATGGACCCCAAAATTTAATGTAAAAAACATTTTATTTAAACAAATGCATTTTCTAACTGTAATGTTCATTGGAAGTGGCAGAAGTAATACCACCTAAGGATATTATAATATTACTTTCTAATGGTGACACTATTAATAATAATATCCGCTGAAAGATTACCCATTCATTAAACGCTACGGCAACAATTTCCCTAAGCTTTGGCATCCAATATAGATGTGCTTAAGACCCAACGACACTGGCTGTGGTATCCAATGAGTTGGTTGTCACAGCCATCTCTTACCCAGCCATTTAAAATGGTTGCCTCATCCAACTAAATGGATGGCACCCCAGCAATCATCTGCATTGGCTTTGGGATCCAACTCTTGGATACCACAACCATTTTTTTCTTTCAGTGCAATACTTAATGATGATTACGAAGAAAACTTTTTTATCCAATAAAATTCTTAAAGGGGTACTTAAACTGCATTGTAGGAATGGTCCTGAGAAATGGAGAAAATGGTCGACTCAACAATTCAATCAAAAATCTTCAGAAATAATGTTTTCTTTGAAGAATTTATGGACAAATAGAATACTTGTTTAGATTTTCTTATATCATACTATGTACAGTCGGATCCGGATTTAACATCTTCGCATTTTACGTTTTTCCGCATTTAGCGTTTATTTTTTTGGGTCCCGATTCATTCCCTATTAGGACAATGTAAAAATTATCCGTATTTAGTGTTTCCGCATTTTGCGTTTTTCCGCATTTATGGTCGTAAAAATTTGTCCCGCTCAAGATTTTTTTTACTCGATTTAACGTTTTTTCATGACGGTTCATCCAAATCTTCGAATTTATGCTCATCAACAAGAACGGTCTCATGAAAGTTTACCACGAGTCGATAGAATCTACTGGGGAACGCTTCTTCAACTGCTTTCTTCCGCGAGCTCAGCGCTGCGACCTTCAACTCGCAAGCTGGGTGATTTGTCTTCTCGTAATGTTTCGCTCCCCTTCTGATACAAACACCCGGCACTTTTTGTATCAGATCCGATCTAATGGAGCAAAGTCATCCCTTAATAACCTCGAACTACCTTATCCTTCACTTCTTGAACTTGACTTCGATGATACGTGACGACTGATGACACGAGTTATCCTCCGAGGGCCGCTACAATAATGTTTTCTTGTAATGTTTTCAATTGATGGCTTATGCCCCTTTCAACTCTACTCCCTACGGGCAGTCCATTATTAGCCCAATATTTTTCCAGTCGGCTACTTTCTCTTTTCAAAAGAGGAGGCCCAATATCAATTGCGCAGTTCACTAGAAGATTCTTTCTGTAATCCATTCCAAGGTCAGTTTCCACGGAGGATCAGCGAAAGAACAGAGGAAGTGTTTCCCCTGTCATGACCGTGAGTGAGAGCATTCTTTCTGTGATGAGTGGGTGATTTGTCTTCTCGCAACGTTTCGCTCCCCTTCTGATCCAAACACCAGGCTTTTTTTGTATCAGATCCGATCTAATGGAGCAAAGACATCCCTTAATAACCTCGAACTACCTTATCCTTCACTTCTTGAACTTGACTTCGATGATACGTGACGACTGATGACACGAGTTATCCTCCGAGGGCCGCTATAATAATGGTTTTCTCGTTATGCTTTCAATTGATGGCTTATGCCCCTTTCAACTCTACTCCCTACGGGCAGTCGATTATTAGCCCAATGTTTTTTCCAGTTGGCTACTTTCTCTGTTCAAAAGAAGAGGCCCAATTTCAATTGCGCAGTTCACTAGAAGATTCTTTCTATAATCCATTCCAAGGTCAGTTTTTACGGAGGAATAGCGAAAGAACAGAGGAAGTGTTTCCCCTGTCATGACTGTGAGTGAGAGCATTCTTTCCCTACGGAACAACATCATTTTACATCGTAATTTAGATATCCCGGAGCCAGTTTTTCGACATGCGGCCGGTTGATATCGCTGTCGATTCAAAAATATTTATCTGGTGCTAATTAATATCAAAAGAGAATGACAATCGGAGTTTTGACGAACTATCACGGGTTGCAACGCACACACGTCGCGAGAATGAATTGACGAGAATATAGGTGGTTAGGAGTAAAAAATTAACAAACAATATGGTTGATTTCCAACAGTAATAATACATTTAATGACCGAAGTAAGCTTTAGGAGCACAATACATAAAATACTAAATTGCCTGAGGATAATGTACTCTTGCCGGCACGAAAGAGAGTTCCTTCCTTGTCTGAGGTCAGTAGCAGAGAGAGCGAGTCAGGCGGCTTGCAAGTTCGCGGCGGCGCTCGAAGCAGGCGTGAGAGGGGAGGTGTAGGCAGAGGAGGGGAAACAGGTTTCACGCTGACGATTCACCTTACAATTGGGTAAACGGTGGCGGAGGGTAATTGAAGTTCACACATGCCGTAAAGAGGCCGACACCGTTGGTGAATTCACTATAAATTGTGAGCAGTTCACAGGACGCGAGGATCAGCGGCTCGCGTGGGTCAGTCAGGCACGACGTACTCTGGAGCTTCGCGAGACTGGTACTCAGGAGCTCGCGAATCGTCTCCTCGTGGTGAAGTCTCAGAGGGGTCAAGTCTCAGAGGGGTCAAGTCTCAGAGGGGTCAAGTCTCAGAGGGGTCGAGTCTCGGAGGGATTGAGAAAGTGCCCATTATGGCACAGGGTCATGACTCAAAATAAATCGCTCATGCTGGAAAAAAAATCACCGCATACTCACGGTAGAATAGATGAGCGCGGAAAAATACGAAAATCCGGCAGGTATCCCTTTGTGGTTGACTTCGACATCATAACCCTGACGAAATTGCCAAACTCCAGAGGCACTGACAATTTTTCTGATGAAATCTAGAGTTTTCTTACTTTGGGACCTTACTTCTTTTTGGGACCTTGTTTTTGGGGGTCTAAGGCCCTATGACTATGTCCCTCTAAGCCTTCCCTTTACTGAATTTTTGATTAACAGAGTGCATTCGGCATTATTGTCCACCACATTAAACAATTAACATCATGCTCCGTCTGAAATAAAACCTTGACGAGGTACGTTAACGTACCTCTTCAAGATCTGGCATTGTTTTTTATCGTCTTTTCTCGTCTAAAATAGCTGAAGCAACTTAAAAGTTACCCATCCGACATTAAGATAAGTAATTCAATAAATATGAGTGTATCTCATATCGGAATGAACATAATTTGGGGAACGACGGCGACATGAAGGCATTTCAGAACAAGTGAACACAGTGCACACGAAAATAGCACAATGGAAGTACATTTAGGCACACATTCTTATTGATTAATCTTTGTGAGAATATCATAGTCACGTTGAATCGAAATCAGGTGAGGTTATCATGAAAAACTTAACAATTAATAACATACATTTGCGCGAAGATTAATGGAAAAGTCCAAGCTTATGATGCTATAAACATTCAACTCCAAGAAAAAAGGAGAAAAGTAGATAAACTTACCTATTATAGTCGTGCTGGTGGTCTTGAAAATCTAGAACAGTGAATACAATGCAAACCTGTCTCATTTCACTCAAGTTTCCCGGCAGACACCACGACAACCAGCACTTATCGCTGCTACCTTGTTCACCCAGTGCCAATCTGCCAATCATGCTCGTGGAGACGTCGAGAACTATTATGCTCCATATTTAAATGCTCTTTACGATGCGACAAACGTATTATTCCAAAGTTATCATACTTCGCTAGAGAAATTACTCATTTTATACTAAAAATCATTACTCTTCATCCTTTTTAGACGTAAACTGCCCTTATTCAGTATTCCACCGCTGTATTTTTGTCTAAATTTGATTTTCAATTCCTCGCAAATAAAATTGGAATTATGCATTTTCTCAATTCATTATTTTTGGCGATGACCTCAACCCATTTACGCCTAACATTATCGTATGGTTACGGTAAGAAGTTTCCTTGCAATCTCAAGGAAGTAAAGTGTGGGTAAAATTTAACGCAAAGCTCTTTGGCGTCTAAATGCTGCCAGATAAGAAGACAACCGGTAATTTTTAAACTATATATTCGCCTTGGACCAGACAAATTCAGTCGCATGCGTCGCAGTATGACTACACGTAAAAGACCCAGCTACGAAATCTTCCTTACATTTTCCGAAGCACGCAAAGCCGTAACAGAGATATATGTAAAATTGACATGCAAATTACCATAATTTCGTTATGACCGCTTTTTCGACGCGAAAATTCCCGCGCATAAATAAGTCGATTCATGGGCGGATCTAGGTGGGAGGGCACAGGGGCACGTGCACCCCCCGGACCCTTAAAAAATATGCAACATTTTAAATACGGTGCCATTATCAATGCGTTCTTTTTGTATTACGAGGTATCCTTGTGCCCCCTAGAACAAAATCGTGGGTATGGCCTTGCTTGCGCCCCCTCCAGAAAGAAATCCTGGATTCGCCCCTGAGTCGATTGATACAAATATTTTCAATCCAAATTTCGGAACTAAAAAACGAAATGAAAACGCCAAAAGGCACGTATTTAGTAGACTTCGAAATAAAGTTACTTTATCAATAATTGGAGAAAATTTACGACGATATTTACGTGCAATGTCAGAAAATTTAAGCGAAAGCCCTCACTCAATAATTTTCTCCATATTTTGGATAAAAAACATACAATATTTAATAATTGAAAACTCAAGGTTCAGGTGGCTCGATCCTCTGCTTTCACTCACGCCAGTTGTGCCGAATAGGGAGGAATTTGCCCTTGAAATGGGCGTAGGAAGAAGAGACTGCGATGAATCGCTTCAAAAAATGGGGCTTAGCCGTAGCCACCTAGAGAGTGGCTCGGTGGCTATGTCTTAGCCGGTTATATCAATGCGTAGCTGTTAATGGATTGGTAAATTGGTCTAAGTACTCAATAGTTGAAAGTAAAGGGGAAATGAGTTACATTTATGTGAATTCGTTATATTAGTAATCGTAAGTTAAATCGGCCTCATCAATGCTCGCAATTTAATCTTGCCCAGGAGTAACGTTTTTCCTCCTTAATATTTACGGAAATGGCAATAAATATGCAATAGATTTTTCTCGGACTTCTTAACGGGTCCATCGAAACGTCAACAGAAATGCAGTGTCCTACCCGAAAGGAATCCTTAGAACTGGCACGGAAATCAGAAAGATACGACGACTGAATGAACAAGTAAGAGGCAACGCACGGGTGTTTGGTAGCGTTTGAGAGAGTTAATTTATTACTTTTATCGTCATTAAAATTAGGACCGTAGCCCAGTGGTAGATTAAGGTACGGCTCACTCACGCAATTAACAGAAAAATTGGAAGCATTGAAATCTTTCATGTGGCTTATCAATTAAAGGATTTTTCTTCCTTTCCGTTTAACCAGGCTAATAAACTGTGTAAAAATGATTGACGAATACCCCAAAGCCACTCGTATACGCATATAAAGCCTCAGGCGTAATATCGCTGAGAGGTATTGCACACCAAAAAAGCACCTCGCATATTAATGAACCTCTTAAAACAACGATCTTAAACAGCCCCTGCCATAGCCCGAGAAATTTCACGGGGAGAAGGAGGATGGGTTCATTAGGAGGGATTTCGCATACGACCATTCTCTACAGCATTTCGGTTGAGTCCCCTCCGCTAATACGACTACGACCTCAAACTACATTGGAAAACCATTACGAAAACACACGCCCGTAAATTAAACATGTGAAAAAGAGAAGTCGGGTGTGCCCAGAGCCAATCACCTTAGAGTTCGCGTGTGTGGCATATGAAGAGATGCTTCGGCCCTGTTTTCCTTACGACCTACCTGTAAAGCTCGACTGAATTTTGTTGGGGACATAGCAACTGGTCCACTTCGTCTCGTCTTTTTTCCCCCGTCTTCGTCAAGATTTTGAAAAGCGAATTAAAGAACCTCTCCATCGAAACATATGCTTTATTTACAGTCCTCACATTACCTTAGATTACTCCGCCTGTATTTTTACTTTATTCTTAAATAGAATAATAAGCACTCTCGAAGATTAAACTTAAGTAAAGTATCTTAAGTCCGTCAAACGGTGATTTATAGTTAAATATACCTCAATTAAAAATTCAAATACATGAGCACATAAAAAACATCCGCATCGAATCCTATGCTAATTTTCTTATCTTGGGTCATATATAGATAGACGAAGTCCTATAAGAGTATGTGTATCCCATCCAGCATGCATATATATAGCAAAAATATAAAGCACTTATAACAAGAGGAATAGTGATAAATTAAAAAAAATATATAGCCCACAAAGAAATACGCATGGAAATTAAGTGCCTTCATTTCAAAAAGCAAATCACTCTGCAGTTGCACTTTTTGTAAATCGAGGTTCAGCAACACTCTAAAGACATTTCGAGGCCTATTTTACGCTATTACCACAGACGTCCATGCAGAGGAATGCCTAGATTTCTGCCTGAATTTGATAAATCACATCATCATGAATGTAAACTTCAGTGGACGATCCTCATTAATCTTTATTACCCCGTCAAACTCGGATATATATGTCTGTCAGCGACGCGAGTGGCGACTTTAGTAAACCCATTTAAATTCGCGATGGGTAACAACACGAAGCCGATTAGAAGATCCTCTTCCTAATATTCGAGGAAAAAAATTGTGATTTTTTTACCTTGAATTATGACCTTCAGATAAAGGAGTATTGATTTAAGAATCAGATCCTTCATTCATACATACATTTTATGAAAAATCCCAAATGCCAAATTAGGAGTGAAAGCACTGCAGCGCGTAAGAAAAGTGAAATGTAACCGCTGCAAAAAAAACCATACCTGCATATCAAATAGTCATTCAATTGTCCTTAGATCACAGTAATTGGAAAATCAGGGGTTTTAGGGGGTCAAAGAAAAAGTGTCACTAAAGTTAATCACATACTACTTCACTGACTCATACTTCCAAGACTAGGGTTGACACCTTGCTTGTCCTGATACTCCACCTCATGCGTCAATAACAAATGACCTCCGTATAGCCGTTGGTGGTGAACTGGTTTATCTGCAGACCTCGTCAATAACTTTCCCAAACAAAAACGCTATGGTAAATCAGCTCGGCTGCCAAGGTAGTGCAAAATAAACATAATAAACATTTGCCGCACGCATGAACCCTGGCGATCACAAGTTGACAATATCGGTGTATGCTGACTTGAGCATAATTGAAAACTTGGACATCTTAGCAACCATGCTGCTTATGCCATCCCTTTGACATTAGTGGTTACCACCCCTGTGTCCTCATTAGGGCCTCGGTAGTTTTCTATGATTGAAAAGTAGTGTTTTCATTTTCTCAAGACCTTTAACCGCGGTTGTGTCATTTTCACCGAGGTATTCAGAAGTTTATCAATCTCGAAATCTTTATGCAAGCAAAACCCATGCAAAATTTATCATATGGACCCACATCGTGAGTTCAACAATGTTATAATTTCTATTATTTAGTATTAGTAACTAAAATAAAAACCAGGAGTACAAAATATAATTATGAATTTTTCACCAAGCAAATGACACAAAAATAATCTCAAAATATTGATACTCTCAGCGGAATCCATTAACATGGATGGCAGGATAAAACTCTGACTGGGCACATAATAACAGCATCGAAGAAAAGCCTATCAAAAAGGGATTCAAAAAGCGCAGTTCTTTATTTTTTATTAATTCAAACTAATTCTACATATACTTAAAAAAAAATAATATGCACCAAGGTAATAGAAAAATTATTGCCATATTTTAGCATGTTGACATTTGAATTGACATTTTTAGCATTTTAGCAGTTGAATTTTACAAAAAATCCCCAATACCAACGAAAAGGAGGAACAAAAATGTATTTTACAAAGAATATGCTTAAATGGGAATATAAGTAAATATTTAATTTTAAAGAATATACCATCACATAACACAACATTATCAAGAGCAGAGAAAATGAATAAAGACAGTAAATACATTTTAAATTACTTTAATTCCTTAAAAAAACACAGCAATACTTATTCACCATAATAGTAATGAGAAAATAAAAAAAACAATACCAAAAATTTGTGGATAACTCAGGTATGATAGTAAAAAAGTGCATGAAAAATAAATCAGTAATGTCACCATGAAACATATTTCAACCAAAAGAATAAGAATAACGAAATAGGAAAACATTATAAAGAGTACAAAATTACACGAGACAAAAATTAGGCAACATTCTATCACTTCAAACCTCCTAAATACAAAGCACAAATACAGAATTTGAAATTGCACTAGGATACCATACTGCTTTAGCCAGAGGAAAGTCCAACGCTATAATTCAAGCAGGAGACAACATAAAAGATTCATTAAAATCAGCAATTGATTGGTATAGACTTTCCTCTGTTTATCCCCCTCCCCACGTAGAGGGAGCAGTTTGGATTTTGAGGGGGAGGGAGGGTGGGGAGGGATTTTTAGTGAAAGGAAAGGACAGTTAGTGTCAGTATTGCTACTAACACTACCATTAGTACTACCACTACAAGCACACACTCATTCATAAAATCACATTCCAATCACTCATTCATCAAATCACATTCCAATCACTCATTCATCAAATCACATTCCATTCACTCATTCATAAAATCACATTCCACTCTCTCATTCATAAAATAACATTCCATTCATTCATTCATCAAATCACATTCATCCATTCATACAGCCCTGCCTACCTAAATACTACTTATTACGCCTGAATTAATTAAACGCCTAAATACGGAATCGTGGCCACGATACACGAAGACCTGCCTAATCTGAATTTTTTCTAATCGACGCTAAGACGCAATATAACATCCCTGCTCTCCTGCCGCAAATCCTAACTATAGCTGGAATAAAATACATGCATCAATAAAAAATATACAAACACCCTTTACAACAATTGCAAAAAAAATGCAAAAAACGACCATCTTCAGGCTTGGTGTCTTCTGTCTTCCTATCTTCATTCTTCCTTTCTTCACGATAAAATCCTCAATTCTCTAGTTGTCGGCGCAGTAACCTTCAGGTGTCCATTTCATGGTCCTGAACAGTAGTCTCCAAAACCAATCGCTGTCGTTGTCCACAAGCTTGACCTGTGGTAATATAACAAAAAAATTCTCATAATCCAACAAAGGGGAGACCTAAAAAGTTAACTCAGCTCAGGAATATCATTTCGAGGAAGACGTTTCGAGAATATTAACTTTTTAAGTGTCTGGAAAATTTTAAAATTAAAAAGTGCATGTGTTGGTAATTCCAAATTATTTGACGCTTATCTAATGGGCAATATTTCAATGTATTTTCAATGTACTTTAAAAATTTTAAAGATATGACTGGGTAATATTAAAAATTTTCCCGGAATCATTAGTGAGCTGAGTGTGTTTTTAATATAATTTTTTTACGACTTACTAGGACTTCATGGGTATTACTAAAAATTGATAGTAAAAATCTATGTAAAATTTTATGAAATGGAAAACAATAATTACATTATAAAAATCAATACGATGACATTATTTAGAAAGACGAAAACAGAAGTTACAAATATGGCATCCATATTAAGGACACCACACCTATCCAGGAGGATGTATTTTAATAATTTCTTGTAGTATGTAAATTAATAATTAAGTCTTATGATACGAAAGAAATAATATAAGTTAATTCTCAAGATCACGCAAAGACCCCTAGGTCTAAGTATTAACTTCAGAAAAAAAAGAGCCGAAAAAAATGAAAATATATGTTGATTTTTCCGACACCATTGGCGTAATAAATATTTAATAGCAAGAAAAAAAGCTTCAACGGAAAATAAGTACCCAAAATTAAACAAAAAATAGTATCAATCAATGAAACACTATTGTTGCGACTTTTTTTTGAAATATGTCACTTATACTCGGAATATATAATTCGCGGAAAAGTTCAGAAAGGTAGAAAATATGACCGGAATCTCATGTTTCCCTCAGGTAGGGTCTCCGAGGAAGTTATTACTTGAGCGCGATTGACGGACGCTGAGTTACCAAAAGCAAAGCCAAAGGGAAACCTCGACCACCACATTACAATGAGAAAATTAAACAGCAAAGTAAATCCTTATGATAGATTCAAGAAAATCCCCATAACTGTCCTTCATTCGAATTCTTTAATTTATTAGAAATGAAGTTTCAAATCGAAATATATGAAAGCAAACGCTATCGTCGTCGTCAACCAATCAATTCCGTGAGATTCAGTGCGGGATTTAAGTTTTGTGAGTGTTACAAAAAAGCGCGAAATCATTTTTAAAAATAAATGCGGTTGAATTAAATCTTTTCGCGTAGGAAATGTGAAAATATTTATTTATTTTGTCACGCAATCATTACTTCTATCATCAAGGTTCCCGAATGTAAAAATTATAGGGTACCTACGTGATCACTAAATAATGGTTCTGAACTGAACTCAAAACTAGGAAAAGGAATGAATGAAATCTTACCGTCTGCCTGCGGCAACGAGCTGTATTCTTCCGATCTCTTTGCACGTGCTTTAATCGAGGCCTCGAGTAGTCAACTCACACAATACCATCCAAGGAAGTCTGCAATTAAAAAAAACGAACACTCATTAAGAGACAAAGCAATGTCCTCGAAAATCGGCTTCATGGCCGAACCAATGAACAAATTTTTTTGAGGCGCATGGACGTTACAGAGTGAATAGGCTCACCTTTTAATTGGATTTAAAAACTTCGAGTGAGCAATAAAATTTCCCGTAATGCAGGGGAAATGAAAATAATATTCAATTAATTAATAATACTTATTATTATAAAATAATTCCAACCAAATATGACTATATATTTGTTTAAATAGGAAAAATTGCAATATTTTTTCATAACTTTCAATTCAATTCAAAGTTAGTATAGGTCAATGAAATTATATCACTTAGAGTTACTAAGTACCAAGTACAACTTTCAAACAGTAGTCTGTGACAAAGTTGAGGAGGATATTAAGTTCATTTGTTAACTTTAATGGCATTATGGGCAAATTAGAAGTTCAGTGTAAGCACAATTGAGTTCCGTTAATGAATGCAACATTGAACATTATCAAGCAACTCGTTAATTTAAAAATTTATATGGGAAAAATGAACCAAATTTGAATGACTATTATGAAATCATACCGCTCCTTATCTGCTGCAACTCATGTAGAGCCGCAAGAAGCCGGCTCGGTAAGGTGCACCATCCCATCTTCTTCCATGTGTCTTCTTTCTCCTTTTCTCAGCATGTCCAGCGATGTCTTGCGGACCTAGGGAGAGAGCGGGTTAGTGCATACACAAATAAATAACCCTTCCGAGGATTTGCACCACTCCAAAGCAGCACACAAGAACGTGACAATGGCACCGATAGGAAATTTCCTACCTAGCCATAGCTACATTCCTGCATGACGCAATGGAATTCGTAATGCGAAACCACGGCACAAAAAACTAAAACTAACGCACGGAAAAAACGCCTAGCCTTACGTAAATTTACTTTCATTGGCCAGAAGGGCCCAAAGCTAAGATGTCGTCTTCTGGTCCCGCGATGCTATCCTCTTCCGTCTTCTCTTCTTCCGATGAATCTTCATTCTTCTCTTCACATCCAGCGATGGCTTGCGGACCTAGGGAGAGAGCGGGTTAGTGCATACACAAATAAATAACCCTTCCGAGGATTTGCACCACTCCAAAGCAGCATACAAGAACGTGACAATGGCATCGATAGGAAATCATAAATTTCCTACCTAGCCACAGCCCCATTCCTGCATGACGCAATGGAATCCATAATGCAAAACCACGGCACAAAAAAACTAAAACTAACGCACGGAAGAAACGCCTAGCCTTACGCAAATTTTTACTCATTTGGCCAGAAGGGCCCAAAACTAAGCCGCAAATATCGCACACGTCTTCTCTTCTTCCGATGAATCTTCATTCTTCTCTTCACATCCAGCGATGGCTTGCAGACCTAGGGAGAGAGCGGGTTAGTGCATACACAAATAAATAACCCTTCCGAGGATTTGCACCACTCCAAAGCAGCATACAAGAACGTGACAATGGCATCGATAGGAAATCATAAATTTCCTACCTAGCCACAGCCACATTCCTGCATGACGCAATGGAATCCGTAATGCAAAACCACGGCACAAAAAACTATAACTAACGCACGGAAGAAACGCCTAGCCTTACGCAAATTTTTACTCATTTGGCCAGAAGGGCCCAAAACTAAGCCGCAAATATCGCACACGTCTTCTTGCGATGCTCCTCTTCTTTCTTCTGTGAATACTTGCGTCTTCAATCTCCTCTTCTTCGTGAAGTCTTCACTCTTCCTTCCTTGAAGTCCAGCGATGGCTTGAATCTGTGAAGAGGTAAGATTAGTGCATGCACAAACAAACAAATAAATAAATACACTAACATGCAAGCCCTAACGCGACGCAACGGAAAATACTCGCACCACACGCAAATATAAAAAATCACACGAAATCACACGATAGATAAAAAAACACACGCAATCGGATTCTTGCCGTTCTTCGAACTCAATTTGATGTCTTCAATCTTCATGGCTGGAAGGCAAGAGTTACAGACATGTTACAATTAAATACAAAAAAGTACACACAGTTCAGGCGAGGGGTTATCAAATTCCACTCATTCCCGATACACACACACATTATCTTCCCTCTTCATTCTTCGAGGCCCCCTGCGATGTCTTCAATCTTCGGGGCCTCAGCTACATCTTCTTTCTTCATTCTTCACTCCTGCAATAAATGGTGTTAATACAAAACCCACCCAAATACCTTAAAAATCTACACACACAAAAATACCCACATGGATTTCCTGCCTAAGAATGCATTCTTTGTCTCCTGGGACCGGTCTCATTCGTAGTAAATAACTTTAAAGTGCACTTTCTGGTACCTTTGTTTCAGCGCTGTTTCGAAACCTTTTTGAACCTGCTCCTTCGAGCCGTTACCTTTCGTGTACTTATGTTACCTAGAGCTCGTGCTTTGATAATCGAGGGTGAATTCACTTTCCACCAGGAGTCTCTCATAACTCCAGTTGTGTGTTTCAGGTCGGCCCTATTTACCATTTCACGTTCAAGATTACCTGATGTAAACCTGATGAAAATATACGGCAATGCACAGCGCACGAGGAAAACTGCACTCTTACCAGCCTTCAACTCAAGTCGATGAATGGTGTTCTAATTCTTCAATATTCATTCTGAAATTTAAAAAGCAAAAATGTGGATTAATATTCTAGTCAAATCTCTCCGAATAACACAAAAGAAATTAGCATTGGATGTCCCGCGAGGCCATCGTCTTCTTCTCTTCTTCATTCTTCCTGCTCCACCTTTCATTCTTCCCCTCACGTCCAGGGATGGCTTGCACCTAGAAGAGAGCAAAAAGTTAAATTAAATTCGGGGTTTCGATTATTAAACATGGGTCATTCCACCTTAATTCAACAAACGTTTGTCCCTAAGAGACTCAGATTTTTATACCTGTATGGGTCTACATCAACCTCAAACTAAATACCCTGAGATCATTTTTTCATATGTGGTTTTAATACGTTATCGATTTTTTTCCAAAACATTTGCTATAAATCATATAAATCCCACAATTTAACTATCAGATTTTCTTAGAGCCATTATTTATTGCTCATTTTACAGCAAAGTCCTTTCGGAAGTCACTCTGAGTAAAATATTTATAAAAGTGCACTTCCCTATTATTGTTATATCTAAATGTTTAAAACATTGTAAATCAACTTCTCTAAAATAATCCATCTCAGAATTTGCCCACGCATTTACTTTTTAGAATGAAGGCTCATTCATTGCCTTAGACGTAAAAGAATTAAATTTAAATCCACCCCTGAAAGATATTTTTTGAAAATATGTAAACGTTTACTTTTTCTCCCGTACGGCTTTCCGATTACTTTTAATACCAGTCTATGGACGTGTGTGCATAGACTGGTAGTCTATATCATACTAGTATGACCTACACTTCGTCTATAAACTATCAACCATGAATTCATCAAAATCTGAGACCCTACGGGACAAGCTTTTTTGTAATTGAGGTTGAATGTCTGAAACTATTATACCCGTCTGTCTTTAAAAATCGTGAAAATGGATGCTTAAACAATGGCTGTTTATTTAAAGAGAAGGACATCCTGAAAATTCTCTAGAAATTCACATTTTTCTTCAATGACTGTTAAACAACGGGCTATTTTTTAGGGAGCTTGCTAAAGTGATATTAAATAGGGTAAGTATATTAAAATCTCTCGTAAACAGATTTAATTGTTGCACTTTAATGTGGAATTCTTTATATCCACTTGATTTAAGCAGTAAAAGATTTGTATAAATATGTTGACTAACTTAGAAATATATAACTTCAATTATTATTATAGCAACACTAGAGAATTCGTAGAATAAGAAGTACCAAAGAAGTACATAGCAAACAAACATTTTGGGAAATATTAAACCGTATCAACTTTTTTGTTTTAAAAAATAGGCAGACAGCAAAATTTAAATATCTAGCTCTAAAAATTGAAGTTATTGACCACACGATGTTAGTATAATACAATTTGAACAAGGTTTTTAATACGAAAGCTCATTTATAATGAATAATCAGAGTCAATATTTACATAAAAATTTCATTCTCTCTTCACATAAATCGTTGAAATTGATACTGGAAACAAAGGAGACAGTCAAGTGAACCTTATTTCTATATTTCACGGGTTATCCTAGTGGTAAATTGAAAAATCAATAACTTAAAACCATGACCCTTGACTACTAACAAAGTCAATATTCGTCTGGACGGTTTTTGACTCGAAAAACGAAAGCTGCAAATTTTTGTCATTTATTTTCCGAATGCCGCAAATATCCGTTTCGTTGGCCTTTTATGCCGGTCGCAGTTACGCGAAGTCTTATCTGGACCCAACAAAGCGGGACATAACCTCGAAATCCGGGAGCCGCAACCCGAACAGTTCGTCTCCTATTACCCCTTTTTGTGGTATGGAATGGCGATTATTCAGTCAGTTTTTTAAATACGCATTTGTTCCTTTATCAAAAAAATATAATCTAATAATCGAATTCTTTGTCTTTTAAGGAGAGTTTACAATTTTTAAATGAAAATTTACCGTATATATTAACTTGTATCTCGATTTCAATAAAAACATCAACATATAAATTGTTGATGCCTTAAATCCGTTAATTAGGACGATACAGCTCCGTTCAAAAGTTGACAATGCACAGAAAAAAAACCGATGAATTACATTCGTAGTCTGCAACATACGGGCAAACAACAATTATCCATGTAGCTAATTCACAAAAACTAATCATGAGTTGACCCGGAACCAATTCCGCTGCTAGGGCTATCAACCCGGAAAGGAGGAAGAGCAGCTATACTTTGAATCCAAGATAATGCGGAAAAGTCGAAAAAGGTTGGCGCTGAGAGAGTGTGATTATCCCTAAGACCCTTCTTAATCAATGTCCTGCAAAAATGGTCCGTACAGAGGAGACGGAATGGACCCTTGGGGCTCAGTCCAACAGTCATGCTAAGGAAACAACACCACTGTGTCGAAAGGGTTAATGGATACCCCCAAAGATGTAATATTCGTAAGAATTTGCTTGTATGATACAGAGTAAATATATAGTTGACAGACGAAAGTGGTATATTTTGCTTGAATGTTGAAGAAAATAAGGAAATAAAATCCTTTCAGGAATTAAGGAAGTCGGAGTAGTAAACCAACGAAGCATTATTTTACATTAACGTCCGAAAAATATGGCTCTGTTGAGACTACAAGTGAAGGGGAAAGTGAAGGGTCTATCAATTTATAATGACAGGAACTTTGAGAATAATATGATAATAATATTAGGTTCTCTTACTTTTCACCTATATAAAGGCTTTAGTATCGAGTACGGACACGTAAAAGATAATCGTGGAAACTCCATTTGCGAAAAAATTATAAACTCGAAAGTATGAAATGGTAAAAATTAAATAAATATATTATATTTTTTCAAACGTTTCAACTTCAGTGTTGAAGTATATGAAAAAAATAATAAAAAGCACGGTATTATCCTGTAACTCATGTCATAAATGATTAGCCTCATTCATTTAATCGAATCACGTACTAGCTTTCTGTACGCGAGAGACCTACGCTTAATCAGCTTCTTTGTCTATTTATGCTTCATGTGACATTTTCTCCGGTGTCCTTTGAAAGTTTAGTTACATTAGCGCCAACGAGAGTGAGACGTTCCGTATGTCAAATGCTAACTCAGCATAATATCCAGTCAGCATTATGCGAAAAATCCATGTAGAAAAAAATCATTCACCAGGATTCTAACCCAGATCCTCCCGAATGATTTCTTTCTCAGTGGGTTTTAGCACAATTTGTGCGTTGTGGGTGACTCGCGTAAAGTTACCACCGTGGCTAGTCCCGGTATACTTATAAAAAGAAGCACTTATCCAGCCAGCAAACGGAAAAGGTGTTTGTCAGGGATTGCTTATCACAAGCATGTAAGCTAGCTTCCATAAATTTTTACGAAATATAATAGTAATGGAAGATGAGTTTGGTTCGTGATTTCAAATGAAACTATCAATGATCATGTAATTTACTGCGTTCCTTGGGTCCTAACTTCCTTTCTTCGCAAGATTTATCGCTCACGGACATATAAAATTAATATGAAATTATTCATTGGCGGTATACAAAGAACTCTGATCAATTTTGCTACGTGGCAATGTTCCAACAAACATTCCAGTATTTTCATGGGCAATTATTAGTACTTCCCGATTCCCAATGAAATCATTCGAATGATAGAGATTTATATTATTGTATCAGCTTTAAACTAAGGAGCCCCTTTTCTTTTTTTTCCATAAAAACCGGCACAAACTAATATTTCAGTTTTCTACGGACAAATAATGATTGAAGGGCTAATTTTAATCAAACACAATCACCCTGACTATGTAGTTTTTCTATCATTTTGTATCAGTGCATTACATATGACGTTATTTCACTCAACTCTCTTCTCTTCGGCAACCATTATTATCCTCTGTGTTGTGAAATTCTATGAACTAATATCATCTACTTCGGACACCGAAAAATAAAAGTTTCAATATTTCTGACTCTCGACAAGAGGGCAGGTGAAAAATTTTAACGAAATGAAAAAGGAAGATTACATGCGTTCTTGTCATCGTAAAGAAAAGTATTAACTCGTAAGCACACAATATATTAATGAGCGCATTCGTAAAAATGTATACACTAACGCATTTTATCATTAATTAATCGTCACTCGTCTTCTGGGAGTTATTTAGACGGTGCGTTACCCTTTTACAGAACTAATCCACAACATAATTGAAATTATTAAAAAATTGTTTTGATCACCTAAATCTACATCTACACACTAACCAGCAAGCCGCCTCAATAGGCATGTGGCAGGGGGTATTTGGTCACCTGCCGGTGACAAATAAATATGATATTCTTAAACGAAATTACGCCCAGCAGCATTTAGTAAAGTCCTTTATTGTCGACGGGGGAAAAACTAATTCCCATACCTATCCGTTCGGTAAAATATCTCTCTCAACTTATCGGTTCTGTCAGACCTATAAATGTGGTGAGGCTCTGATATGATGTTCTCCGTTTTCGCTTCGAAATATACCCATTGTCAATTGCTCAAGCATTCCAAGTCTAACGCGCAGCCTCCGAATCAACAGCGGTTCCAAACCTAATTCGTTTAACATATGTGTAACACTTTCTGTACGCCCGAAGCGGGTTTATTACGAATCGTGCAGCTTTCCTTTGTATTTTATTAATTTCACGAATTAAGTCGTTCTGCACCGGATCGCATACGCTCGCTGCATATTCAAGGTGTGGCCTGGCGAGTGCGAAATAGCACCTCTCTTTTACTTTCTCATCCGAAAATCCACCCACTAAACGCTTGACGAATCCCAGCTTCTTCAGGGCAATGACAAAAGTATTACTTAAGGCCTGTTAACACGGTAGATTGACACGTGCGAGTATAAATGTATGAACGCGAGAGTAAACGACACAATGCACCGTGTAACCACCCAACTTATGCGAATGGATGCACAGAAAATAGAACCTGTTCTAATTAGATTCATGCATTCATACGTGTTCCGTTCCGATCCACAAAAATCATTCATTCACGATGCATTAACTCGTACGTGTCAATCTGTCGCCATAATGTTAAAAACATCCACCGAAAATACATGGAGTTAGTTGGGTGACCCGAGCAAAAAATTCACCGTCGAGCATTTGATCAAATTAAGTTCGAGTCCCCACTCTTGGCTCCACACATGGACGTTGTTTAAATTCTTTAATGGAATTTAAAAGCCAGAGTGATTACTAATATGGTGGGATGGATGGCAATTGCCAAGTGAAGATGGGCGTGGATGGATGGATAACCTGGCGACGTAGTCATCTTCACTTCCTCTGTAGCCTTTATGTTAATACCATCCACAGCATTAGCATGGTTATAGTTGGACGAACTCTGCAAAAAATGCACCGACACGAATTTGCTCAAATTAAGTTCGAGTTCCTACTCTTGGCTTCACTAATGAACGTCGTTGAAATTAAATTACAGTATTTCATTGTCAGAGTGATCACTAATTTCGCGATAGATGACGGCGTCGTTAGCAAATAAGCGTATTTTTCTGCTAATTCTAGGGCATACGTCATTTATGTATATGCCTAATGAACAAAACGGGGCCCATTACGCTTCCTTGTGGGGCACCTTATGTCACTTCAACTACATCAGAGCTAATTCCGTATTGAACCACTTGTTACTTACGATTACTCAGAAAGTCGCGTATCCAGTTTACCACTGTTTCATCTAATCCGCATTACTGTCAATTGTATATGAGTTAATTGTGAGGTACCGTGTCAAATGCTTTCTTAAAATATAAGAATAAAGTGTAATCATGTCTTTTCGATTCGACAGATTGAAGGACATCGTAAAAAAGGGCGCTAGCTGTGTTTCCGGAAGCCGTGTACATATAAAACATTTTCTCAATAATAAGGTAGAAGGAGAGATTAAATCGAAATCCCTCCGTGAAGGGATTCAGGGCAAATTTTTGGTAGGTGGCTAATGATATTAACTCAATTTATGTTATTTAATATTATTAATTTGTTTGCAATTTTTATGATATTATAACGGCGGATTCATCGAGAGCCTTGCGGAGTAATCATCGAGAGCGTTGGCAACGGAGGTTATTGACGAGGAGAGGAGAGTGAACAAGAAGGGATTGAGAAAAATTGTGTGTTTGGAGTGACTTTAAAAGAACTGTGTTTTTTTATATTGGGAATAAATGTTCTTTCTAGTGTTCTACACAAAAAATGATTTAAATCTATTTTGATAATTGATTTCTAAGTGAATCTGAGTGAAAGTAAATGAATATCTAGTAGATGAAACGCAAGAAGAAGTCACCAAAGGCTTATTCATCTCGCAGTTAACTTTCATGTTTTACCATCCGATCTTTGGCATATGACCTTTTTAAATAAGCCACCAGGGGATTAAATTCTTCAGTAATAAAAAAATGAGCAATGAATTGAATCATACATAGATTACGTACAGTTGTATTAAATGATACGAGCCATTATCTTCAATTTAAATACATTCGTCATTAGCGTCACTTTGATCTTCAACAGATTCGCATTCAGTGCATTTCTCAAGCGTTATGCAGTGGACTTTTTCCGTATGTAATAAGGACATTCAAAATAGCAAATGTTTAAGTTCATAAGGATGCAAATAGAAACTAAAAAACTGCCAACATTCTAAAACGAAAAGAAATTGCAATGAACGCCAGAATCTAGAACAGGAGTACCAATCTGATCCCACAATTTTTGATATAGTTACATTTCATAATAACTGTCAGAAACCAAAGATGTAACTAATTTTTAGCAATATTTAAACGTATTTTATAGGTAATCTATTAAAAAGCACATTAATAAAATGATGACCAAGAGTATGCTGTTTTGTAATGCATCTAGAGCAAGGAATGTGAGACTAAAGATAAAGGTGGGTGGGGAAAAACTTGAACAGGTGGAGCAATTCATCTATTTAGGTAGAATATTAGAGGAAAACGGACACAGTAGTAAGACATCAGGAAGGGAATTGCATTAGGAAAGAAGGCGTTCATGTACGGACAGGACATTCTCAGAGGAAGGTTATGTAAGAGTTTAAGGAAAAGGTTGCTGAAAAGTCTGATCTGTAGCGTAGTTCTTTACGGTGGGGAAACGAGGACACTTAGGAAGGAGGACGAGAGAAGATCGGAGGCATTCGAGATGTGGGTGAGGGGAAAAATGGAGAAGAAGAAGTGTTCGACGCATTCCTACGCTGTTGGAAACGCGAGTGACAAACTTGAACGGTCTGTTGGCCAGGCATTACTCGTCCCCGGTGAACGCACCACCAATGGGTGTGGTTCCCCAAAACGTTGTAAGATAGTTTTCTTTTTCTATAGAGCGCCAGAAGATTTAATGATAATTCACAGTCATTCTGAGATTAACAAAACTGTGCACCATTCAAAATTTTGCCTTCATTCATGCAGGTTTCTCTAGCTCATCACACACATATGGGTCACACTCTCCGACAACATTAACTTGCAACACTTTATAAGACTAAAAAAATAAATAAAATATGACTCATGTCGTTTTCCTAAGAAAATACTGCTGTTGGTACCACATACTTGGGAGAGGAAGAAAACCCTCTCCACTGCCATATGGCGGAGTATATCTTACGGAAGAAAAGAAACTCTCGGCCCGAATAAGAACCCTAGACGGGTGAATGGGGAGACACGGCGGGGAGGACCTGCTGATTCCGTGGTTAGAGTGGAGTGCAAAAGACCGCTCGTACGCGAATGTCGCATGTTTCGGGGGAGATACAGGGAGGGGGGGGAGGGAGGGAAGTGCGAGGAGGGGAGGGGTGAGGGGAGTTGAACGCCGAAACCTGTTTTCGTGCGCGATCTGTAAATCGCGGAAATACCCCGGAATTAAAAATACTCTGTCAGCTGATCGGCTGGGTAAGGACGTCGCGGCGGAAACCGTGACAGGTGGACGGAGAGGAGGAGGAACGACGAAGTGCAGGATATGGTGGTTGAGGAGAGGCAGCTTTTATATTAGATTCGGAGGAGACTTAAGGTATGGATGGAGCGAGTATTTATCGGGGAGGGTATGTTGAAAACAGTGTTAGATGGTACAATGTTAGGTATACGATGGAGAGGAAGGAAAAGGATATAATAATAATTAGATGGAATGAATGGGAGTAGGCCTTATTGTGAATTGAAGAGCAGTACTTGAAGTAAGGGGAAGAACCCAGAATGCTTCTTAGGTACTCCATGGAAACCTACGCCAATCGGAAGAATACTTGAATAATGTTTAAAAGGTATGGTTTATCGATGCGTTTGATTTAACGGTAAAATATCTGTGATTGCCACCCGCGTATTAAGCTAACTTCGGACTGTGTGCCTGCGTCTGATATATAATATCACCTAAATAACTACACAACTTTACACCTATCGCTGGCCTCATATGACGTCAGTCAGCCGGCAACAGTCGCATGAGGTCGCAATGTCATCCAATGGTAGAGAAATGATGCCTCCTGTAACCGACGCTCAATCAAGCTGAGTGTTGTCATACTTTCACAAGAAATAATGAAAAACTGTCAGAAGGAAACAAACTATAGTTTAGAAATCAGCACGTCTATTCTAACCTAAAATAGCTCAAAAATGGAAGTCGACAAAAAATAAGTTAAAAATTGTTCCCCGGTGTAATCAATCGAATTACATTTATTTCGTTACTCCTTTAATGTCATTATAATGATTTTAAGTATAAGTGTTTCTGGTTATTTAGTGAGAATTGTAGTTAATACGAGTAGGAATTTATCCAAGCTGATACTGGACAGAATAAGCCAAAATGACACGAAGATACAAACTCAGTTTATTTCATCTCACAAGCAGTCAATGAATCTGCTTAAAAATAAATGCATTAATTTAGATGGCCATTATTTTATTAAATTCGGCCGTTTTTAATAATTCGGTGTTAATTTTTTTGAGTTACCTGTGTCTATTATAATGATGTTAAGAATGATTATTGTACAAAAAATAGATATAATTTTTCGGATACGAACCCTCCAAAGAAAGTCATAGAAACAAATGCGCGTGAAACAAACCTACTCACCGGAGCCAAATCTACTCATTATGTGAACGTTAACGTTTTCGTTATATTAAATACGGCCGTTTTTAGTAATTCAGTGTTAATTATCTTTGAGTCACCTGTGTCGAGGGTTGCACCAGTTTTGAGTTGGGAAATACGCCAACTGCGAACGTTTACTCACGATTTGTTTTCATGGAGGCAAGCAAGCCTTTTTAGGATGAGACTCTTAGAATTATTCGTCGACAGAATTAAAGGGTTCATTGGCTCAATTATCAGCCAATCAGAACGCTCGGCCGCTTACAGAGATTTTAATGCCAATCTTTGATCTTAATTGAATGAGAGTTATAGGTACGGAAAGTGACGTAATAAGCGATGGAAAAAGGGACGGTGGGAATGACCGCGAGATTCATAAGAAACGATGGATCAGTGAGCGAAGACTATTTTGGTCCCTGAAAGCCTATCGGTTGACCTGTGAATATAGGGGATGGAAAAATGATGGTGTGATTCCGGATTCATGAATCATACTCAACTTTTCAAACTAAAGAGATCTTTGGCTGCAGTTTCGGAAAAATTTTGTTTCCTATAAGTGAAAGAATAAGGATGACAAATTGATGGTGAAATGCATCATAATATGATACTATGTGACGATGAAGTTTAGGTTACTAATTGACACCTATGTGAGTACATGGTGGAGATAACAAGCATATGAGGGGTGAGTTTAAGCTAACGAGCCGGTGATAGCAGTGAACCCAATCAATGAGCGGATTCATATTAATCAAATCTATTAAGCTTCACAAATTTAAGTCCAACTAATGAGATTTACAAAGAAACTAATAAGTCAGAAGTTGTTACTACTCATCAGATGGTAAATTCCTACAACCAATCAGGCCGCGAGTAAAATCTCCATGGCAACCATAACTAATGTGAGGCTACACTGGATGAGTACTTGCAAAAGGTAATATTATTGATGAATTTCTTATTCTGCATATGACGTAATAAAGCTTTTGGGACAATGGACTAATGCATTATAAAGGCCACCGAGAAATCCATTTCATCCAAACAACCCGTAGGCAAAACGAGGTGATGTAGACTTGATAACGGAAAATGGAAGATTGTAAAGCCGTAGTTTGCTTCACACTCACTATGCATCATTATGGAGCTAGAGAGTCACTATCGTAATACTCGGTATCTATTAATTTATATCTTAAATAAATTCAGAGAAAATAGAAAGGAGGTTCTGATTTGTTGCGTGGTAAAGTGTAACCAAGAAACTACTTCGTCTTCTAAGTCGGCAGCACCACGCGGTTGTGTTTTTTCTCGTGTGTCCAGGTCATTCAGTCCGTTCCCTAATCTGCTCCGGAGTAGTTGTTCTTGAATAGTTTTCATTGAATTTCTCTGCAGTCAGCAGCACTGTTGTGATGTGATTACGTGTTTTCTCTCTCCTAGTGATGGTGCTCTGAAAATTCCTCCCTCAGAGAGAGAGAGAGAGATCTTTGGCGCGACCCAATGACCATGCCATTGATAAAATCAATAAGGAGATTTACCATAAATTAGGCGTATTTATAAGTTACCATTCATGTGAAATAATGGGATCTGTGGGTGAAATAAAAGATTAACACCGTTTTAGGTCAGCTAAAGTATACGCTAGAGAGAATTGATATTTATAGAAAGGTACCAAAAAGGCCATTGAAAATGTTCAGTTCAATAGCTTCTCCCTTCACATAGTCACACCGTTTTAATTTTCTACCTTCAGGTACAACTAGGCTACCGCAATTACGGTTATCAGACAAAAGGGTAAGCAAATGGGAAATTTAAAAAAATATCCTTGGTAACAAGGCATATGGCTAACGATTGACATTTATAATCCCAACAGGTTCCAGTCAACATAACTATAGTGAAGCTATAAATTGATTTTCATAAGTATCATCATTTTGTATCTGGAGAATTTTACTGTCTGTGGGATGTGCGATAGTGAAATAGAAATAATGTGCTCGAACAAATTTTCCTTGGCGAGTACTCAAGAAATGAAAAGTGTGCAAGACATTACAAGGACTGGAAATTTCTAGCAAAGAATTATCTCAAGAACATGAACTTATAGAAAGCAGAGGAACGGAAAACCTATAACAACGGTAATGAGTTGCCGATAAATGGAGATAAAGACTAGCTCGTACAACCGTTTTCACAATGTTAGAACCTGTGCTCTTGGCCAAATTACGAAACGCGATCTCTTTGACGCTGGTATGTATTGAGGACAACTATTGAGGCAGATGGCGATATCCGAGACACTGCAAATTGGAAGTATCCCGCTCGATGGCCGATTATCTGTCGTAAGTAATGGATCTTGTTCATCGGCTAAAAGATATAGACACCAATGTTTCGTATATTGTGTCATGTCTTTAATTATAGGCGTGTATTCATCTATTCTAACTGATAATTACGCACCTTTGACCATGCCCATTGATAATAGTAATTAAGTGGTTACAATTGAAGAACTAATGAATAATATGTTATCTGAGAGTGACCGATAGCAACCCAGTGGAGTACAGAACCGTGAATATTTGGCTCGGTGGCCCATCAAAGCAAAGAAAAATGGTAAAAAAAATGCGCGTGCGCAAATGGCGCGTAGGTAAATGCAGTGCACTTGAGCAAATTAATTGTAAGAAGTTCGAATTCGATTGCTATCAGTACCATAAGGAAGGTCACGGAGGGTCTGAATGTTAACAATGAAGTTATTAAGGCTGCTGGCAGCACCAACGTATCCAAACAGTCCTCTTATATCGCTCATATCCGAGGTCGTGTATGTCCCATAAGCAACTACTAACTTTCTGTCAGTTAGCAATGCTATCCGCTAATGGTTTTGCGTGATCTTGGTGAAAATAAGGATGTCTAATCTTCCGTAATGATGGTTATACTATTAACGGCGATTTGGCAGCTGTGTCCAAAGATATCGTCGTGATTATCAGATGGAGGTTGTAACTGTGGAATATGTGATAGAGCATAAAAATCCACAAGTCTACCATATCACTACCAGTACAGGAGAAATTCTAAAAGAACAGGAGAAATAAATCCTAATGCTGAAGCACTGCGGCACAGAGACTGGGACAACAAAACAGGTAAGATATGTCTTAATTAAAGACATTGGCTTATGCTGTCAACTTAACGGATACCATGGAGATATGTTGCACTCCATGCATTGCGAAAAAAGATGAGGAGAGCTCCAATGGAAGAAATCTTGTCAAATGAAAAAATATTAATTATAATTTCTGCATGCTGATCTCTGTTGGCCAATGGATGAAAAATCATTTGAGGGGAAGCTGTATATTACTGACGATTAATGACTATATGTCAGAAAGGTATTTGGATACTTCCCCAAATAGTAAACCCGATGTGTTGGAGTCGTTCAAAGAATTGTCTTATAGTGTGTGGAGAATCAGATTCGAATACGTAATAAATATACTTTTTTTAATTTTGTAAAATACATACTTTTAGCATCAACGCAGTAGATAGTGTTGACCCAAAAAAAGTTTAAAATGGAATTTTTTTAAATGAGCAAATTTTTACAAAGTAATGAATATATGTATTTTAGCACATCCATTTAATTTATTTACATCAGTTCACTGAGAGGAAATCAGCATGGAAAGTGGCCATAGTTGTATCATCGTGTGTATGGGACTAATATCTGTCATTTCTCAAATTGAATAAAATTCTTACGCTTATTATCGACAACACGCAATAAATATTGTATTCTTTGTATGTATTCTTCCGTACGATGTATTCGTAGTTGATTAGATGTATTCTCTGTCTTTTTCTACGATGATTTCTTAGTTGAAATAGTTTTGATAATCCTAGAGCAGAAGATATAGTATATATCTATAATTACAACGCAAAGTATATAGTAGTAGTTATACATAAACGGTGAGTACAAATACTATCTAACGAAAGGAAAATCTAAAGAGAGGAAATTATTCGCCACGGAGCCCGAAAGAAAAAAAACGCTCCCAAGGCCCTTCCTCAGTGCATTCCTTTTGAAGACATCAATTCCGATTTTTCACCGACCCGGCTCTATCAGTAAAATGGGGCCCCAACACAAAAATCGACCGGATCAACTTTGCCGAAGAAAGGCGGAAACTAGAGGCCTTTCTGTGGGGAAATGAATTCGACGAAAGAATTATCTCACGAGCACTGAATAAGGTCATGAAAAAGAATGATGAGGACAAAGGAGACACCGCAGAAGCAGCGAACTCCTCAACAAATAACCTCAGCGACCGAAAGAAAGTCAACTGCACATAAAGGGGACGACGGACAGATTTGGAAATGTTCTAAGGACATGTCAGATGAGGACAATCTTCTCTCCTCACCTGCAGATAAAAAATCTCTTTAAACCCTCAAGAACATTCTCCACTACAAGTCGAAGGGGTCTACCGGATCCTATCTCAAACATGTGGGAAGAACTACATTGACCGATCAGTTAGAACACGAGAGAGCAATTCAACTGGGGTAGTCAACGAAGTCCACGGCTTCCGAACACGCAGCGCTGGGCCACGCAATCGACCTTAAAGGAACAGAAATTGTCGCCTACGTGAAAGGCTTTAAGTGAAGACTCATCAGAGAAGCCATTGAAATAAGAAATGAGGAGAAGAACAGTCTTAACAGAGACATCGGCCTTAAAATAATTCGTACTTGTCAAACCGTAATTCGGAAAAAAAACACTCAACAACCTACTCCTACAACCTCCAACTACCATTCCCCCCTGAAACGAATACCAATAAATATATATGAATAAAAATTCCTACGTCATCTGATTTACTGGAAAAGGCGACAATCATTCGTCGGGAAACGTTAGGGCCACACGAAAATTGACGCAGCGGCATAGCCTTGAAAGTTTTTTCATTGGCCTAGTGATTACCGCTATCACTTTTTTAGTGGGGCTGTAAAGTATTATTTGGTTGAACTTCGCTACACTCTAACGGAAGAAATGATAGAAAGCATTTTTAACGAGAGCATTATAAAAAGATCAATACTTTTCTCACTACAGGCGCCGTAATATCAATTAACAGGCTAAAATACTGTGACGTAGAAGGCTAGGGTCGACCATCACAACTATCCCCTTATGTCATAGCTACGAATCGGCGAAGTACAGTTTCCCGAAGTGGGAGACTTGTGGAATGTAAGCTACAGACTAATACATGAAGGATCGCTAAATATTAATGTTGGAATAGGTATAATGCTTATCAAAAGCGCCAATTAAAAAGCCACCAAATGTATGATGAAAGGTACGTAATGGTTAAGGTATAAAGAAAAACCCATAACTACTGCATCTCCGAATGATTGTAAACATTTTGATTAAAGTTGATTAAATTCTGCAAAGATAAAACGAATCAGCGACCATAAAATGGATGGTAAAAGTTACCCTAAGACTTAAAACGACCAAAACTATATCTCAATAGAGATGTTACGTCATCTAAAATAATAAAATAAAAACTTAAGAAATCTTCGAAAAGAATTTGGTAAGCAGAAAGTTAAGAAAAATCGGTATCAAGTGTAATTTCAGGAGGTAGAGGAGAAAAAATAACATCGGATATGACCGAGAAATCAGAGGAAGAGAGTCAGAAACATTATCAACATAAAATATTACAGTGTACTAAAAACATGGAGTCAAGAATAGCATACAACCAGGGAAACAAACATTGGAATAGGTTGACCAGCTTATACATTACGGAGGCAGAATAACCAGGTGTAGAAACAAGAGAGAAACAATCAGTAGAACAGCCCAGACGAAGCGATTATAAGAAATAAAAACGATTCAAGGATGATACGATAGCGAAAATAAAACAATTGAAGAACTAGAAAATTGACGGTAAAAGTTACTCTAAGGCTCTCATCAGCGACAATGCTATTTCACTCAAAGTAAAAAAATAAAACCTGAAGAAAGAGGTGAAAAGCATTTGGCAAGCAGAAAATTAAGAAAATTCGGTATCAAGTGTAATTTCAAGACGCAGAGTAGACCAAAGTAGCATCGGATGTGACCGAGAAATCAGAAGAAGAGTGTCGGAAACACTTGAGCAGTGGGCAGAAGCAGATGAAGAAGATCTTGGGAGAAGGAAAAACATCTGAATATGACCACGCAAAAAGTCTCGTATCTAGTATAAGGAGAATAAGGAACGATATTTGACATAAAGGCAGGGAGGCCAGAGAAACGCGGACAAGGAATATGCAAACATCGTGCGCAAGGAAAGTAGAGGCTCGCTACGAGAACCTCTTCAAATTAATTAGCGTATAATGTATACGGTAAGTGACAAACCGGAGAACCTTTGACTGATGAATAATAAAAAAGAGATGGATTGAATATCTGAATGAGACGTGTATAGGAGTGCGACTAGGGACGAAATCAATGTAAATAGGTATCGATAATTAGATATTAGAGTGTAGAAAAAGAATAGCATTAAACTAGGGAAACAAACATTGGAAGAGGTCGACCAGTTTCTCGCCAAATTCCTTTATTCTTTTTCTTCCTTGAATAATTTGATGAAGCAGTATTGTGGATTGGCAATCCATGCTTAGAATTTTGAATGAAGTTAATTAACAATGCTGAACAGTGATATGTGAATGATCCACAATTCATTTAAAAAAACAAGTAGGTGTGATACTTTATAGGGCCCAGCTATGAGGAATCAAGAATTAGGAACAAAGTCTAGTGATCTGAGGCTGTGTTATTTCTCCCGTAATTCTCATAGTTTACAACTATAAAGGCTCCGATTACATCAAAGAAAAAACTGGGAGTTTACATGGATGAATATCCACGAGGAGAAATCAGCACACCCTTATAATATTTTTAAAACAGCAAAACATTCTAGTAAAGATGGGCAGAACAACGATCAATGCCATCTGAGCATCACCATCAAATACTAGAATGTAGCAAACGACAGGAAGTTAAGAATAGTATAAAACTTGGGAAGCAAACAATGGAAGAGGTCGACCAGTTTAAATATTTCGGAGGCAGAATAAGCAAGTGTAGAAACAAAAGAGAAATAATCAGTAGAACAGCCCAGGGCAAAAATACTATTCAGAAAAAATAAATCATCCATTGGCTTATAAAAGCAGGAAATTTTATAATGAAGTTTGGAAATATTTTATCAGAACTTCCAATTCGAGTATGCTTCTATATATGGCAATGAATCATGGGCAATGACAGCAGTGAAGAAACTGATGGGTATTCGGCTGTATGAAAATTAAATTGATCGTTCGAGTGAGGACTGCGGGATTCCTCATAAGAGTGGGAGAGAATAGAAAGCATAATCAATACTCATAGTAAAATACACACCATTGCAATCGAACATATCTTGAAAAACTGATCTTGATGGTCTAATGAAGACAATCCTCGAATGACAAGTGGTTGTTAAGAGCGGAAAAGTAAGACGTCTGATTTCGTATTTAAGAAACCGAAAATGTAGGATATGAAAGAGCATTTGAGAGACCGTGACATGATTAAATCCTAAAATGAAACTCTCAAAATTCACCTGAACTACAAAAGTTATAACAGCTTTAAATCCTCTTCGCTTTCATATTCATACCAGTAGAAAGCTAGAAGTCGTAGCATAAAACGGTATATAATAGCAAATGATGAAATATCGCCATAAACATTATCACAGAATTAGTTAATTTCTTCGCACCGCACAGGATTCAGTTCTTATTAACCTACTAATAGATACAAAGACAAGCAGGAGATCTGTGTATGGGAATATTCAAATGAAGTGATTGATGTTGACTCACCATATTTCTTCAGTCTTCCTCTTCCTTGAAACCTCATCGGAATGTCCCATTCAACCCCAACCGTTTCACGGAACTAATCCGCAACCCCTAATTCAATCGAGGACCTGAAAAGAAAAAGTTCGCGTTAAAGGCTGGCAATATTCACGCAATAAAAATATACACTTTACATGGAGCATAACTTAAAGATTATGTTGATATTAAAGGCTACAACAATTTATAATTCTAACGACCACAAAGTAAGTGGAAAAAATAAATTGCCGAGTGGAGTGCTGTAAATCCAATTATCTATCACTTTCTATTTCTATCTATTACTCCAATATTCTATTACTTTTCCTCATCATCAAAACTATATGACCAATTATTGCGGAGCGGTTTCGGAGTAGCAGGTGCGTGTATTAACGAAATAAGTTAATTGCAATTTCCTAGGTTCAAATATCAAGGACTTTTTAAAATGCCTCGTTAAAACTTTAATTATGTGGAATAACTCACTATTCACGTACCAATTATGGTAAAAAGATTAAAGGATGAATAAGGGATCCTAATGGCTAACAACTAAAGAAATCGCGGATAGAAACTTTATTTTGAAATTCAATGTTCTCCCAAAATCAACAACGAAGCAGCGTGGCTGGATAAAAAACACTGTTCCACGTCTAATGTTAATACTTTATACCTACAGTCACTGCGATAAAATTCATCATCCTGACTTTCGTCAAAATAGTAACTAACCTGCTGAAGTACTAGAAGTAAGCTATCGGACTGCCATACGGATCATAATTGCTGCAATCAAATCGATATATTTGATGTTCTAAAAACCTCGATAAATGTAAAGATAAAACTAATCTCACGTTACTTACTCATTTCAAAAGCCGGCACTTCATAATGGAATGCAATTTTCACAATTTACACTTATTACACCAGGAAACAATTATTACGTACTCAGTCAAGAGTGAAACGAGTTGATTGATCGAATATTCGCACTGGCAAAAAGCTAAGTACGGGATTTAGTCCATTGCCGATATACTTTTCACAAAATTTCGAAAAATTTAATTTCTTAGATCACAAGATAAAGAGATCAACGGGACGGTTTTAATCGGTGAGGATATTTCCCCATCACTATCGTTCTTTTAAAAAACTACTCCGACACTAACATTAACTTCGAGGCACATTTCACACGTAAGTTAATAAAAGTTGGAATGTGAACACAGTCGGCGTAATAGTAACACTCTAAATATATGCCACTCTGAATTCGATTACTGAATGAAGTTGAACAAAGCGTATTTGCGAAGTATCCTACAATTCAGAGAATAAATTGAAAGTGCATTCAATATAATATGAAAAGGATTCACGAAAGAAGTAGTTATGGTACTCACCTCTTAACCCCAAGAGAACTTGCCGCGAACTGAAGTCCAGAAAGAGGGGGAGGGGATGTTCCGAAACTCCGTCAGCCATGTCACGTGTGCCCGTGACGTCACGATAATTTGGAACCGATTTATATTTTTAAGGAATGAAAAGCCGAAAAAAAAACGCTGAATATCTTAGATTTTAGGTGATTTAAATTTTACTCAATAAAATACATCAATAAATACGGTCATATTCTATGTTGTAAATAAAAAATATATCGCGCGGAAAATCAATAAAACGATGAGCCAATAAGATTCTTTCTTATGATGCCGCTCTTATACAAAAATAGCGCCAATTTCTCAAGCGGCCAACGGTCGAAACACACGTGATCAATGTTCCAGAATGTTCTAGTTATCTGCGAAGGTCATTAGGTACGTTTGCAAAACACGTCATCGCATTACGAAAAACAGTACATCAACGGTCTGCATTCAACTGTGGTCCCAAATCCAGTACCTCCCCTTTCCACTACTTACGAAGAAAGCACACCCCATTCCCTCGCCAACTGTCCTTTCGACATATTCACACTTCTGAATGTTTTAAATTTGTTAAATTAATTTCCTGGACTGTTTTAGCCTTATCTTCGTTCGTTGAAATCACCGTCTCATTATGCAGAAACGAGGATGGAGAGCGATTACTACAAGCTACATATCAACGGATATAATGAGACTAAATACTAAATATTGACTAAGGTAAGTGAGCACAAGTAATTTTCATTAAATGGCGAACAGAGAAAGTAATTCTAATCACGAATGTCCTCAAGCATTAACATGTCACTAATGTAGCTCATCATGTAAACTTATTGCATACGACAGTTAATAGCGGAGATATGTAGTGCGTTCGCGCGATAAGAACATTGCTAATCACGCTATGCGGTTAGTACATGAGGGATAAGTATATAGTGCATAAACACTCTCTCCTTTACGATCCATTTTTTGTCATAGATGTATCCAATTTATCGAATATATAAATATGAAAATCACGATGAGCATTAGTAGCTTCAATTCAATCAAGGTCGCATGCATTGCTTAAATTAATAATCCTTCGAATGTACGTATTATTTCGGTGGTAAAGATTCTATGAAAAGGAAATATTCTACTTATTCGCCAGCTGTACGCCAGCTTCGAATGTGTTATTCGATATACTCATAATTGGTGCTTTGTGTTTAATCGCAGAAAAACTTTCAAATGACCTCCAAAAATTATTTCTCATCTTGTTAATTAAACGTAATCGAGCGTAAACAATGAACCCTACACAGTGCCAAATAAAGAGCTTTCAATTACTTCGAATATCATCAATCTTCGATATGAACTATGGTATTCAATTAAGTCCGCAATGTGATCAAGTTCTTTCACTATGCCACAGATATCGATAAAGCATGCTAATTTATCATGATCGCTTTAACATTTGTTCACTTATAATGGCGTTAGTTAGTAGCTAACACACATTTCTTGGCCTAAAAATATTGTCGTTAAGCCTGAATAATTGTTTCATGATTTTTTCATGTTTACTCAGATGAAATTAATTGCTCTTGATTGAAATATAAAAATAACATAGTAGTATTTATTTTTTCAGGTCATTCGCAGATTCGTTTCCCTGATAGCCAAGCTCAACTTGAGCCATGTCCGGGTGGAGTAACCAGATGCCGTCATCTTTATACAAAGAGATTGCTAAATGGTTCATTACGAACCAACTGAAGATATAATTCACTTCGAAAGTTTCTACTTCAAGGAAAGAATAAGGACGGACAGATGAAATTGATTTCTTTCCGTGAAGACAGACCACATTCTTGGTCTTCATCGTGGAATCTTACTCGAGGTAAGTCTTATCGTTAGCCTTTCATCAAATGAATTAATCAGTTTCTAATGACTCGAATCAATATTATTAAATATTCGAAACGGTAATTTTATTCTTCATTGGAGCTATAAAACTGGCATCTTGAGTAGGTATAAACATAATTAAATCAATACAAATTTTGGTTTGATTTCCCCGAAATAAAACCGTTTTCACTAAGAAGTAATTGTGGAATTCAGGCGCCACTAATAGTAAGCTCATGAGAGGTTATGTGTTCAGATAGATTAAGTGAAGGAAATTTCAAAACAGATCAATGAAACCTCGTATTCGATAACAACATTCTTGTAAATTTCAAGAAAAAGATTCAGGTCTTAAACGGTTTCGATTTTTCCGCAGACAAGGTGACGAAGAATAATATGGGGAGGGGTTTATCTTGGATAAACAAACGAACGAAGTATATGGGGCAGAAATAATGAGTACGCTTGTGTCGCGTTAGAGATTTAGACAGTATGCAAGGGATCAATTGATGGTATATACCCTGAAAAACGTCAAAGAATAGCTTTAGGATATAGCAAGTTATATGTCGATAAAAAGATAGAGCAAGGAATATGACCATAATTTAGAAGATGTATTCGGTCTAGCGATAGTGGTGCGTCCTTTTAAGTCATGCCATAATGGTTAGAGATGGAAAAAAACAATCTTAAAACTGATACAAGTATCCAGATACCACCATTAAGGGTGACATTGGATAAAGATGCGGTCAAATCCACATTCCTTGCCTTTCGCGGTAACTGCTTCAGGCAGGTTTCCACGGTCCTGCGTTAACAGCGCAGTGGGAAGTGGAAAAGAAGCTTATCTACTTCTTCCACCCAAACACCTATTTCACTTTAACATGCTTGACCATGTTTAAACTGAGCAAATACTTTTTTGAGAACTTTGTGTACACGACATTGCTTGAGCTTTCAGACACTTAAATAGATATAAAAATTTTAGGAATGGCATATCAGCGACTACGATTATAGGGTGCAAAATTAAAGCATACGAGCATTACGAAGTAATTATTCATTCCAGGGTATCCTACATTAACCTGTTCACGCCGGTGAAAACTGGTGGCCAAGTCACGCGATGGCGAAATAGCAATAATAGCAATTCATACTTTGATTGAACTAAATTGAAAATCCTTTTTTTTTTTAATACCGCTATACTACAAAAAACGAATGCTCCGACATTCAAAGAGTATTTTTTATTTACAAAGAGACTCCACGAATTGTTCCAAAGAATTTTCCATCCCAGCAGAAGAAAATGGAACTAAATCAATTTTGTTTTAAAGAATTTTCTGCAAACACTATTTAACCTCCATGTTGAATAAAAGTGCAAGAGGAGAAGACTCCCTACCTTTTACTTGCTGCCGGGTCCATTAGCGACAGAGCTCAGCTTAGCAACAGCGACTCCTCAAAATACTTATATTCACCTGCACTACACAGTGAACACAACACCGACAATGAATTATTTGGTGAACCCTAGACACATTCACTTCACTCTTTAGCTGAGTGAACACTCGCTCAATGGGATGAGTAACACATTCAAGTAATTTCACATAATTCCATGAGACATGCACACTGCTTCCATAATAATGAAAAACCAATGATAATTATCCAAGCGTTGAGGCAAAGGCTTGAAGAGATCGCTGACACCATGATGTAAGGATTGAGGTGTCATTCAATGAATTAATGGAATCGTTCACTCCAGCTCTTGTAAACTGTAAAAAACAAAAAGTGGATTTAGGCTATAACACTAAAAATTCGGTACTGATTAAGGGAGGAGTTCTTAATCATTATACTCGAAAGTAATATGAAGTCTAAGCCAAGAATGTGGGTACAACAACTCCAATAATTGTTACCGAATCATATTGCCAAAGAATATTACCTTCTTGAACAAAATTATCAACTAGTACGATTTAATTAGTAGATTATCATGTATTAATAGGTTTTATACTAGAATAGGCCTTACTTTAACACTTCAGCGACGGAGGCTTCACCTCCTTACCCTAACCAAACTGCTAAAAGACTGAAACATACCGAGGTATGATGGAATGAGGAATACAGGGAAAACCCAAAATGACGCAGAGCTTATTACTAGCAGTCCTGAGAGGTAATGGAGGGTATGTAATCACTAAGGATGTGAGGTGATATTGCCGTGAACAAAAAGCTCAAGTCAGAGTCAAAATTGTTGGCCCAATTTTGTGCCGCAGTGCATCGCGAAGGCGTTCGTGAGAGGTTCGGTTGGCGCGTCGTAGGGTGGAGAGCTGGTTGTTAAGGGGAGGTATTTAAGGAGAAGAAGAGGGGATGGGGGAAGGGTAGTCAGGGCACAGCAAAAGAGACCCTCTACATTCCTCTCGTGACATCACATACTTTGGTCACAAGGTTCGCTTTACGGCGAATTGTCGCAGAGTGAGCTAATATGTTCATTTTACTGTGTTAAACCAATGAATTTACAAGTAGGAGTTAAAACGTGAATTTGTCTTTCAAATCACATGAATATGGACGTATATTTTGCTATTATGCATAGGACTACTATAACCGTGCGTTGTGCACGTGGTGGTCCTCTTGCATGCTGCAAGTTGGTGATTAATCACTCCCTGCCTAACACCATAAGGGTTGATGTAGAAGAATTACAAAATGCTCTTTTTTCTATTTCTATTCTTTCAATCGCCTGCGCAATTGGGTTGGTTAAACGGTGCATCCTTAAGTTAATGCATTTACACATTTTCTTTCACGTTTATATGCATCCTATTACCAAACATTAGCACCAAGAAGTTCTTAATCATTATGCACAAAGGAAACATGTGTTAAATGTTTTTCATGGTAAGTACTAATCGATTATAATAGTAAGCTTTATAGGTTCAACTAAACCATAAGTTATCACGGGATTAACTTAATTCCGAATGTCAATTCATTTTCGTAGCAGGAACTGCGGGATCAAGTACTGCAATAAATTACTTACTCATTTTTATCACCGCTGAATATTTAATATTATAGCATAATTTTTATACCTGGGGGAGGTCGTGGCGTTGGCGGTAGGTGACGAGGTTTGTAGTCTTCTTAACTATCGGGAAATCTCCAATGGGTCATGAATAAAAGACGACGTGATTGATTAAAAATCCTTTGATTGCTAAATATAATACTAAGTACACTGTCGCTTAATTTACGACGCAATCGCCTCGGCGATTGACTATCTTCATAGATCGTTGCTGCGAATGCATTTCTATGAATTTTACCGGTATCCTGAATCTAATCGTCCTCTTTTAAATGCTTTTCCTGGCCATATTTTCTCTCCGGCGAAATAAGCAAGTATAAAATCGCAAGTTCATTATTGCACGGAGGGTAATCGTACACGAGAACAGTTGGGTTGCACAGGCACTTAGAGGACGGGCGTTGTCATGTATCAAAACACTTCCAGAATTCAGAACGTCTCTTATATGGCTCCGCGCTTGATTATGCTTGTTTTTGCAATTTGCAATGAGCTTGTTTTTTTTACACGATGCAATTAAATTTATTGTTAAACCCGGCAGAATCAAATCTAAAAGTAACACGCTTTATTGGCCCCAAAACAGAGTAGCATAATATTTCGATTGTTTAAGAATCACTTGAATTTTCTTGTTGACTTTTAATGCCTCCATTGCTTTGACTGTAACTTTGTTTCAGGTATGTATTATGGAATCCGTCTCATCTTTAGTCACAGTTGATATTTTAAAACGTTCTATTTAGCAGCATAAAGGACAAGACATGTCAATGCTTAACCCATTCGTCAAGTTTCGTCGTTGTCACTCCACGGTTCTCACTAAGCGATAGAATTAATGGCTGTTATATTACATCTACATAATACCCCGCGAGCCCCCTCTAGGGTGTTTGGCAGGGGGTGACAAATCACCAACATGCAGCATGCAAGAGGACCGCCACATGCACACCGCACGGTCATAGGAATATTACGCATACTAGCAAAATATACATGCTTATTCATAAAAATCTTGCTAATGGTTAGTAATTCCTTGGGCAAATACATGCAAGGTTAGAAATATGAAAAAGAACATGCAATAAGTGATCATAGCAAGCGACATCATTAATCCTATCCATTGAGACAACGTTGCTATCCCTAATGTACTATCACTTTCAAAAGTCGGTCCACATGACGGGCGCAGCCGTCACCGGGCTTTCCCAAAATCGACCTTCGCGTATTGCTTTTGTGTTTCATGCCTGCTGCGAGTCAATTTAACTTAATCGCTTATGTGCCTGGTGAAACTTAACTTTTTTACTCTCGCCAACCGACCCAAGCAATATTTACTGACTAGGAAGTCTTCGAGAACCGACATACCCCCCCCCCCAATCCCATAACTCCAGAACTCGAGAACACCTGAACCTCCCGTACCCAAAAATGTTCACCCTCTAAGGAAGCCGAGAGGGAATTACGGTTTAGTTGGACTTTTGCATTATGACATATTAGAGAAAATCTTTCGGAGTTCCCTTCGGGTCGCCGCAAGGCTGAGTCCAACGAAAATGTGAGAAAACCATTTTTGATGCATTATGAAAATAGTATTTCTACTTCTTGAACTCAATACACCTTGATGTGATTTGATTACCTTCTGTATCCGGCTTCACCCGTTTCGGTGACCAAAACTTGTTCTTATTTTCCAATTATAGTGCTTGAAATTTAAGCTATCCCGTCATTAATACTTTCGTCAAGCTACAAGTTGCCCCTATACCTTGAAAATCCCCTCTTACTACCGTCGTGGGTATTGTACGACAAGATGAATTGCTGAAGGGACATAAGTTTGATTTTAATCATATGGCAAACAATTCAGTTAGGTATGGCTATTATCCTATTAAGGACACGCCTCTTCTAAAATTCTATTGGAAAAATTGTCTTTCAGATTGTTGTAATTCTTCAGAAAAAAATGCACATTAGTAGCAGTTTTGTGATAGCCAAGACCAGCTTAAGAGGAAAGGTTTCTGAGTTACATAAAACGGCTGAGTGGAATTTGGCATAGGACCAGATACGAGAGCAAAAATTGCGTCTAGCGTGTCCTTTAGAGGCATTTCTTTTCTTAGGAGTAGATTGAATGCCTAGTATTTTTATTCTCGTGAAATAGAAACACCAGTTTATTTTTACTCCATCCGATGGTATTTACCGCATTCTATGCTGGCAGATAATCACTTCAAATTGTTGAGATAATATAATATCGTATTTACCGAGAAAAATTCTTGCGTTGGATGTGCCCCTCAATATTCTTAGATGTATTAGATTATTTTGAAATTTTAACCCTCGACAACTCAAGGTGTTTGCTGTTAACAGACTTTTGAAAATATTTTATATACGTTATATACTGGAACACTTAAAAATACATACATTATACTCCAAGAAATACATCAGATGAATTTGTTCACAGGCTACTGCGGTACTTCGTGTTACGAAAAGGCAAATTGCGGACCTGTTATTGAAGCTGAGTACTATTTGAGCGTCACAGAGGGTGAGAAATACCAAGATCTTCAGGGAAGAATGGGTAAAGTAGAAAATAGCGGCATATGAAATATCCCCGGCAACCACCTGCTATGAGAAAGTATGGCCAACGGAATGTCAACCAAGCTGGTTTATAAATTACGAATTAGACCAACAGATAAGTATTAACCATTAAAATGGATACAGATTTTTAATGTAACTTTGCTTGAAATAAGTATTTACATAAATATACGGCTATTTTAGCAAAGAGGCAAAGATTATTGCAATATGAATTTGTAAAAATGTAGTATTGACATTATCTTGTCAATAATTTTTTAAACTTAGGAACCCTTTGCCAGCTAAATTTTCCAGTGAGTGTTGAATATTTTTATGTCGCAGGAAAGGTTGAGAATATGATTAGGAGTTGTTTAGTTTGAATGAAATATAATGATGTTATGCCGGTGACGTTTGTTCTCCAACTATGTGATTTAGTATTATCATTTTCACAGATTCATCAAAATTCAGTTTGGATCATGCATAAATTTTTGGCAATATAAAGTTGAATGAAAATGTGGACACTCGGTCATTGACTCAGTGTTTCAACCCAGAGGTTGGTTTGGCTAGGTAAGGTTAAAGCTCCCCCTAGACAAAGTTACATGCGTACAAAATTCACATGTTCAGGGTAGTGGGCCAGTTCCTTTCCCTAGGCCACCTCGCAATCCGAGGATTTTTTTAGGGGTGTCCAAAGGCCTCACCCAGGACTTTGTAAAGTTTTAAAATTTGTAATTATGTGAACAAATGAAAAATATCCCGGTTCAATTCTACAGACTAATCATACAAAATTATACCCTTACAATGTTTAAATAGCACCTAATGTAATGAAAATATTTTCAGACAGTAAAAATTTCCCCCTGCAAATCGCGAATGGAAAATTACCATATTTTTCGAAATTTTTATAAAAACTGTATACTTTACACTAAATTTGTCAACTGACTGAAAGTAGAATAAGCTGATTCTTTTCAAAAATATGGTTTATGTGTGTAACATGTGAAAAGTTGCAGGTTAAGAAAATTTATAATTACCGATATTCAAAAGATCGAACTTCACTGTAAAAAAATATATCTCGCTCTTTGATGCGGTGAAACTTCGCCATTATCATGTGTGACGTTGATGATGATGTGTCGTTTTTTCACTTGGATATCAATATTCCACAAATGTTTCTTAGCTTTATGTTATTATTTGAATAATATAGTGGATAACTTAAAGAAGGCAGCGCTGGAAGGAAAGGTAGACTATCAGATCACTTCTTGAATACTCCATGGAAACCGACCTCAATCGGTAAAATACTATAATAATAATAACAGTGGATAACACAGGTCCTCTTTTTCTAAAGTCTTGGTATTCAAAATTACATGACTGTGGAAAATAGATTTAGAATTCATTACTATTAAAATGCAAAATGGCCACTTCATGTATTTATCACGTATTGTGATTTTTTCTGGCTGCAAATTTTTTTGCCATATTGATCCTAAATTTCTACGAGTAAATATTAAGAGGAGATCAAGAGGAGATTTTACTAATAGCTTAAGGATAAGTTAAAGTGGATGATATGCTTTAATCTAAATTCTTCCAGATGTAACGCCTCTGGAAGAATCATAGTCATGTCGATGAAGGCTGTCAGAAAAATCTCATTTGTTAGCTAAACCTTCTTTTTGGAAAATGAAAATTCACCAGTAAAAGCAGACACTTATGATTGCTGAAAAGGAATCAAGATTTCATGATGTGAGGAATGAACAAAACATTTCGTTTTGCGTTGATATATTAGAAATAAAATGCGCATACTTCAAGAAACATCTTTAATATTATCACCAGGTAATATTACCATTTTTTCTATTACAATCCGTAACCGTGATTGCATGGAATGAATTATATTTTCTAATAATCTGGGACGTCTGCCTATAGAATTCCATGTATCCTGTAAAGGGGCCTGTAACGCCTCTGAGCTCTTCTCTCCGTGGTAATCCCATTCCTTCGTAATTATTCCCCAGACGTTTTCGATGGGGTTAAGATCCGGTGAGTTAAAAGGCCAAGGTAAAACATTGAGACGTGGATTTTCTTATAAAAAAATGCTTGGTTAAAATAGCTTTATGAATCGGACAATTGTCTTACACAAAAACCACCTCCTCATCCTCAGGAACGACTTCTTCTATGTAGGGCAATAAGTAAGTTCTTAAAATCTCGACATAATCCTCGGCGTTCATTCTGGCTGGGGTTTTAACTAGCGGTCCTGGTTCAGCCGCAGATAATGAATGCTCCCCAGAAACTTAGACGACGGTCTCAATGTCCTATTCAATCATGTCCCACTATATTCCATTGTTGACCTTCACTCCCACTAACTTTCGCGGTATATTTCCTCCCCCACCCTATATTAACGATCTTTTTTAGCCTTCGACAGACTATGACTCATTCTCACGTGCCATTTCAAACTATTTCCGCACTCTTATCGAAACAGTGTCCACTCCGACAGACCACCGTCAGTTACTCCATTTACATCGATGTGACGCCATACGGATACACGTATGCAGCGACGTGACTGTTTATTGCATACATACCACGCTGGAGAAATTAAAAAGGAGTGGAAAATGTGTGCAAGTGAAACTTCAGTTAGAAGATATGACGACGCAAAGAGCGGCTTATTTGGACGTAATTCACGTAATCAATCGTGATTAAGCGAGTGAGAACAATATTGTTGTGCAGTTTTATTGCCATTATAATTTTCATTCCATCACTTAGTGCGCCGGTTTTCGACAAATTACCACCAAAATACAAAGATAAGGTCGATTTTCGGAATTAAATGATACTATTACAATATTAAGCAAACCTCTAAATAGCTGAACGATTTAAGTTTTTCCTGGTGAATACTTCTGACAAATATTTCTCGGGTTTGCATCCAGGCTTACATAAAAGCTTTAACCTGGATGCAAACCCGAGAAATATTTGTCTCTAAATAGCTCCTTAAGAGGTGATAGAGGATAAGAACTGATATTCCTTCGAACTTTGGTATTCTCCGATACATTCTCAGGAACTCAATAAAAACTTCTTTGTGTCTGTATTTTACGTGCGTTTTTCAGCAACCTTCTTCATTAGCGTGTGTTTTGACATTGATCCTATGGTCTAGCATTGTATCTGCTATACTATTTACAGGGAATGTGATTTACTGATTGTTACGGAGTGAAGGGGAAGATTTGGTACGGACGTGCGCACGGAGTCAAAGTCCAATGGAGTGATCGTGATTATTACGTGAGTGCTGAAGTACAAGTCCTATCTATTAAGTGCCGTCATCATTGATCGGAAATTCGGAAAACCGTTTCACGCAGCTCTCAATACTGCTCTCCTTTCAGCTATCATTACCATATTTGCGTCTATACAAACCATCACTTGGATTGAGGAATTGAGTGAGCGATGACATTGGTTATATTTTTTGTGAGCCCACTCAATTAAACTTCTACGCCCCAACCCAAATTTTCAGTCGTGCACTTAGTACCGTCACTTCAATTGGCACCCATGATTAATATTCCTTGAACTTATCGCGTGGATTTTAATGTATTATCGGCACTGTTTTTCAATTTTCAGTCCAATTAAAGTTAAATGTTTTCAATTCCTCAAGTTACATTCCTGTTTCTCAGCATTATTTAATTAGCGTAAAAAACTGTGGTTAATTATTTACATTTTCTGGCGCCATTTTTTCATTTAATCATTTTATCTCTTCATTCCCAAGAAGTGCTGCAGATAAAGATAATACTTAGCATTTATTTAAAGCATTCATTTATGATGATTATCAACTGTCCCGACTTCCAGTAATATTTCTAGCGTCGTTCTCTTTTGAGCAATTTTGCAGTTCCTAAACTACGAGTTGACCTACCAATTGATCCTGGTGTTCGTCGGGACTGCTGTCACGCCTATGACCATGAACTGAGAAGAAAATCTGGTGTGGGCACCTGTTACGTGCATGTTAGCGGAGCAGAAATACACCGGAATAATCGTAAGTGAAAAAATCAATTTTCATGTACATTCAAGTGATATTGCAATCTATACAGGGGTGCCAACTCCCTCCACGGCTCACCATCACAAACCTGACGATTAAATATTCCAAAACAGATGACTCGCCTCCTACCCCCGTAACCTTTAATTTGTATTTCAATAAGCCTACTTTTTATCACAAGCGCCCCTCATCGCCATCCTAAGTGATATATCCTCATAGTAGGGTGATAATCCTAAAATTAGTCTGGACCGATGGATAGATCAGTGGATGTAAGGACGGGGTAAAAGAGTAATTTTATACGAACATGCATTCAGAGAGTTCCCTCTTGGGGAGGGATTTATCTTCGAAAAAATTCTACTTGTGACTACGAGTATTTTCCTTGCTAACCTTCGCCATTTATCATATTAATACTAAGGTTGGGATCTCAATATTGGTCTCAGATTATGACAATTGCGCGTCTCTTGTTTACAATGGCAGAAATAGACCGAAATTTAAATTAAATTCAGTGGAGGCAACAAGCGACTATCGGACCGATTTGCTTCCTCCCACGAACTTCAGTTTTACGCACATGTTGAGCCCCCACCTCCAAACTCCTTCCTCAAACTTACCCTACCCACTTCGAATAGTACCTAATTTATTATTTCTTGGAGTGCGGGTCTGACCTTTACTTAGGTTACTGTAAGGGTGTTTACGGATGTCAGCTACTCTATACACGAAATGTCCTTGCGCGCGTACAAAATAGGCATCAATTTCCATAAATTTATCACGAAGGGTTTCAAACAGACATAACATAATGTTGATGTAAGTAAATTATATTCACCTCGACTTGTTTTGCGCTAAATATGAATCCGAATTTTCGACGCCCGTAACTGTACAGTAATGCGAAAGCCTTGTTCACAAATAAATTTTCATCACTTGATTAATGGTGGATCAGAACAATAAACTACTTAATCTTTCAATCATAGAAAAAATCGCGCATCAATCCTGAAATTAATATCGGAAGATTTAAGTTCATTACGATTGTTTTTCTTTGGTAGATACAACTATCTGACTTGATACCGGATAATATCTAGAGAAATTTTAGCCAGTATCAACTAATGATCATCCTTGGCAGAGTTATAGAAATTTTGAGTGGTGTGATCCAAAACACCCTCTTGAAGAATTTCATTCAATAGTTTGTTCAATTTGGGAAGGGGAATACGCCGGGATGATACACAAAATATTCCATGTGAAACTATTTTAGCCGGTAGAGTAGCTCTACGCATAATGTATCTGGGAAAAGAGTTTTTTAACTTCCGGACGTCTTATGAACACTTTATATGCGTGGATGTCGTAGTGATGACTGCTTATTCCATGTATTAATTAGAAAAATTCCGATACATACCAATAGAGCTCATAGTAATGATTAGTTGAGGGTGGGTGACGTCACTACTTTGGTCCCAACATGCCTCAGAGCGTCAATGGTAATGTGGTATTGCATCACGTGACATATGTACGTACGATTAGCGAATTGGTGCGCGTTTGGGTGACAAGAAAAATCATTCGAGGGAAGCCTAGTGTCCTTATATTGGTTATTCAGTTTTAAAGTATTTTAATATATTGTATTTCATTTTGATATGTGCCTAATTTTCCTCAATCCCCGGGTTCATTAATGTCTGAATTTCCCACGTCACGTGATACATATGATGGACATACGTGTTCACCGAATAGGACGTTAGGCAGTTTATTTAAATCGGCATTGCACCAATAACAAAACTCCAGAATTGTAGGATCTATGAAACAGACTCGAGTTAGTAATTGAAAAACTCTTTCCTCACACTTACCCTAACCACTTCGAATATTACCCAATTTATTATTTCTTGGAGGCATTGGAATTGGGGCATGGATCAACATCAAGAAGTTGCGTCAATAGATTTTACATTAATTGTGTAGATATTTGTCGCTATAAATTAAAATGTTATTATATGTTTATTATAATGCGATTTAATTTGTACAATTATCCTTCATAAGTACCAACTTATATTACTCAGATACCTACATTTTAATAAGAACGATATTTAGGAATATTTTCCCAAAGGAAAAGATTAGACTCCTGCTTTAAAAGTTGAAAATTCTCAGCTGAGTCTTTAACACGCATTCATTACCTCACAATAAGTCGTATCTGCCAAAATTTAATGCTGTGAAAGGCGGCACGTAGCAGTCAGACATCCCACATAACCACGATCAAGTTGGCATTTCCATTTATTAAATGCCACATATTTAATGGATAAGACATGTTGCATTTTCAATTGTATTCTCACACATCCCTCCCAGCAAAGCGCACTAAAATTATTGAAATTATAGCCGCGGAGGAAATGAGAGCTTCTGTCTACTTCGTAAGTCAACGCGGCGAGGAATTCACACTAGGTGGGAGACCATGAGATGAACAACGCCTCCTCGTGGGAGCACAACAAACCCTCTTGAGTTGGGAGGGAGTGACTTTTCTTCGGCGAGGTCGAAATGGAGTGATTAGTTATCGAGTAATGGATTTTGACCAACGGAGTGATTTTTGTGATTGGGTACGCTCGAGTCGGAACAATTGACCCTCCCTTCAAACTCACGAGGGTTTGTTGTTCTGCGATATGGGAAGGTTGGTTTAGCGTCATCGCCAATTCGGCGTTCATTCTCGAGAAAAATTTCGGCTCCTGGGTGGTAAGGTTTTTGTCTCAGAGACTATACTAATGCTGCGCCTTTAAGGTAAAGAATTCTAACTATACTAAGAGTGATAAATCATTTCAAATTTAATAACTAATAAATTTCCGACGTAATAATTTGCTCACATACGTGGAGTTGAATTTACGTGGAAATTTTGGAGACGGTATAGTTTTATCGAATCTCCAATTTTCGTCGGATCTTCACCAAAATTAGTATACATAACTTATTTCACATTCTAAACAATCCTAGGGGTGGGCGAATGCGGTTCAAGTACAAATAAAAATTTACTTATTCATTACTTATCTTGGTGTCGGATGGGTAACTTATGCATTGCAGGAGCCATCATAGATTAAACTGTTGCTCAGGTGAACAAATTATTTTGTATCAGAGAGTTTTGATGTAATTTTGAGGGACGAATTAATGTTTTTCATTCAAAAACCATGCCTCGACCCACCCTGGCATAATCGGACCTGCCCATATAATCTCGCTTATGCCGTCATAAGTCGGTCTGTCGAAGTCAGTCGACACATAAATGAGAAAGAAGCCGCCTTAAGGCCTGTTTATACGGTACATCAACACGTACGGGTTAATGTCTAAATGTATGAACGCGAGAATGAACGCCAAAATGCACCGTGTAACCACCAAACTTGTGTGAATGCATGCACAGAAAATAGAACCTGTTCTAATTTGGTTCATGCATTCGTACATGTTCCGTTCCGGTCCACAAAAATCATTCCGGTCACAAAAATCAAACAGGCCTTTGGGCACAGCTTCCGCCGTGAGCTACTCAACCCACCCCTCCGGTCCTACGACCGTACACTAGGAATAAGCCGTTCATTCGCTAGGATTTTACAAAATGTAGAGAGGAAAACTTGCATCCTTTACAAGACACCTCATGCCCCGTCTTTTCCCAAAGCTTAGCAACAGTTTGTTTTCGATCGTCTTTTTTCATCTATGATGGCTCCTGCAACGTATAAGTTACCCATCCGACACGAAGATAAGTAATGAATTAGTAAATTTTTATTTTTACTCGAAGCACTTTCGCCCACCCCTAGGATTGTTTAGAATGTGAAATAAGTTGTGTATACTAATTTTGGTGAAGATCCGATGATTGATTGTAGATTCGATAAAACTATACCGTAGCCGAAATTTTACGTGTCATTGGAAAATTTGGAATAATTACTTCACAAGGCGGAATAGGCACACCACTGAGAAATAAAATCAACACTCATCACACGGTCACCCTACAATTTAACCATATTCTGAGTGACAATTTCAAATGAAGGAGACAATAATATTATCAAATATAGGATTCTCCATTCAGCAGCAACTCACCACGCATTTTAACTGGTTTACAAAAGAGAGCGATCAGAATTTCATGGGGATATTATTAGATAAAATTAATAATTAGTTTAAAAAAGTTAAAATCATTGTTACTTGTTTGTTTTTTGGATTTGTAGCTTCGACTCTTTCAACAGGAATGAAGTTTAATCCAATGGTCCGAGTACCGTTTGATGTGTTATTCCTCCTCTGTAACCCTCATTGTATCACAAAATGCTAATCACAATGTAATACCATCACCACATGTGATTCCACACACACACACACCACCCAACACAATTATCACTATGCCATGGGCTGACCCAGTGATTTCCAAATTCTGACTTTTTCCCACTTCACATAGTCCGATGCACTTCATCTACATCTACATAATACCCCGCAAGCCGCCTAAAAGGCGAGTGGCAGGGGGTGTTAGGATACCAGCCGTTTACAGCTAAAAAAAAAAATTAAGTGCTCAAACGAAGTTGGGACTAGCGTTTATTAAAGTCCTTTATGGTTCGGGGGAAAAACGAATTCGCATATCTATCCGTTCGGCAAAACATCTCTCTTAATTTATCACTGCTATCGGACCTGGAAATATAGTGTGGCTCTAATATTATGTTCTCTGTGTCGCTCTTAAAGATATCCATTCTCAATTGTTCAAGCAATCTAAGCCTAGCGCGCAGCCTCCGAGACTCCAACGGCTCCCAGCCTAACTCGCTTAACATCTGGGTAACACTGTCTGTACGCCCGTAGCAGTTTTTGACGAAACGCGCAGCCTTCCTTTGAATTTTATTCAGTTCGCGGATTAAGTCTTTCTGCACCGGATCCCATATGCACGCTGCATATTCAAGGTGCGGTCGGACGAGAGCGAAATAGCACCTTTCCTTTACTTTCTCATCCGAAAATCTTCCCACAATACACTTGACGAATCCTAATGTCTTCAGGGCTGTGCCGCAAATATTCTTTATATGAGTTCCCCACGTGAGGTTCGAGGTTATCGTAACTCCCAGGTACTTCACTTCGTCTGTTGCCTTTACATTAATGCCATCCACTGCATAAACATGGTTAGAGTTGGACGAATTCCGCAAGAAATGTACCGCCATGTATTTGCTCAGATTAAGTTTGAGGCCCCACTCTTGGCTCCACAAATGAACGTTGTTTAAGTCAGATGATAGAATTTCATAGTCAGAGTGATCACTAATTTCGCGATAGATGACAGCGTCGTCAGCAAATAAACGTATTTTACTGCTAATGCGGGAGCAGAGATCATTAATGTATATAATAAACAACAGGGGGCCGATTACGCTTCCTTGTGGAACACCTGATGTAACGTTTACAACATCGGAGCTAATTCCGTCAAGAACAACTTTTTGTTTACGATCTCTGAGAAAGTCGCGTATCCTGTTTAAAACTGTCTCGTTTAATCCGCATGACTGTAATTTGTATAAAAGTTTGTTGTGAGGTACAGTGTCGAAAGCTTTCTTAAAATCTAGAAATAGTGCGTCAACTTGTCTTTTCGATTCACCAGATTTTATAATGTCGTGAAGAAAGAGCGCGAGCTGTGTTTCGCATGATCTACCTTTTCGGAATACGTGCTGACAGTCATGGAGGAAGTTACGTCTGTCCAAGAAAGTCATGATATTGCTAACGACGATATGCTCAAGTATCTTGCCTATAATCGATGTTAATGAAGTCGGACGGTAGTTGCCTGGGTCATGTCTGTTTCCCTTTTTGAATATGGGTGTAACGCTTGCAATTTTCCAGTCTGGCGGTAACTTCCCTTCGGAGAGTGACTTCTTGAATATGATCTCTAAATAAGGTGCGATCTGTGGAGCTAACTCCCTGAGGACACGCGCGGGTATTCCCTCCGGACCCGGAGATTTACTATTCTTAATCGATTGTAGTTGTTTAGTTATCCCATCACGTTGTATAGATATTTCTTCCATCGATTCCTCAGTATATGGGATATCTAAATTGAACTGAGTATCGTCAGTAGTGTATACACTTTCGAAGTGGGAATTTAAAGTGTTAGCTTTGTCAATATTTTCGGTGACAAGTTTACCATCTGTATCAAATAAAGAATCTACGGTTGAATGTTTTCCCTGAAGCTCTCTCGCGTACGACCAAAAGGATTTCGGATTTTCTTCGATTAATTCACCGAGTACTTTTTTCTTAAACTTTCGCATTGCCGTTCGCATTGATTTCTTGGTCATTGAGCGTTGTGCAGCGTAAGGCAATGCGCAACGAACAGTGAACGTTTTTTTAGATGCATAAATCACTTCCTTCAATTTATTTAAAAATGCAATAATTACTTCACAAGACGTAAAAGGCACGCCATTCGGAAAAAATTCGACATTCTCATCACACGGCTATCCAGAAACTGAACTATGGTCTGAGTGGCTTCGCACCGACCGGAAATTTTCTCCACCCTCAAATCAAAATTGAGTCATGCCGAATGCCTAAAGCCACGATCACCTCAACCAGTCAGTACATGACCCCACAAATTTTAGTCCCTAAAAAAATTGCAAAAGTACGACCGGTTTAACGGTAGTGATGCTTTTTGTCTACCGCACGTGCAAATTCTAGTTATTACTCACGGTGGATTCGTATGGGCATTCTTCGCTTCGAGGGAAATGCCTGACTCATTATGAAGCGAGGGATAAAAGACCAACTCTCACCGTGCCATAAGATAGATTCGACTGAATATTAAAATCGTAAGGTGAGGTGGGGAATCATAAATCCATAAGTATAAAATTATAACGATCGCCATATTTCTCCATCAGCTGGAGCATAGTGTCCCCCACGAGACGTATCACGGGGACTCTGCACTACACTTGGGCAGGACCTCGGCACATTTATTTTAAACAGGAAAGATTCGGCAAATGCTAATTCAAGAGACAGAAATGTTACAAAATAGAGAATTTTACAATCAGCGAATTTTACTCACCGCGAATTTAAACGGCTTTGCAAAAGAGCCATCCGAATACGGTGGTTCCCTTTTATTTTTTTTTGCCTAAATCGAAAGATTATTACTCCTGGAGTACGTATTTCACGCCTTTAGATTTTTAAATGGCGATATCTATTTTTCGCGATTTAAGTAAAAGTGAAAAATTTCAAGCGCGCGAAAACGCGACGGCTAAGTATGAATGCTGGGTAAACTCCGTGTGACGTCGCTCTGGTTCCCGCTGCCGCAAGTGAGGTGACCTTGGGGCGAGACTTTGAGCGCTGATACGATAAAAATTATCTCCATAACTTTGAATTATTTTGCATATTTAATTGAAGTGCGCATTATAACTATATATCAAGCTGTACACACCTCCATCTGCTGAAAAATTAAGAATATGAATTAATTCACGCATCAAAAACCTCACCATACTGTAATTATGTACTAATAATCACGCACTTAAGTTAATTAGCTCAGATGGTGGACTCAGTAAATTATATTTATTAATCTGTTACCTCTATGAACTGTAAATATTTAAAAAAGTTGTATTATTATGAAATTTTTAAATGAAAAATATTATTATTTTCAATTTTATTCTTCTCTTGACCTCTACTTTTAATGCCGATTCAGTGTCTTGGAGTATCTAATAGGTCTTCAAGTATTATTCAATACCTCCAAAACACTGAATCAACATAACAATTTTCCACATTTCATTGGTGAGCGTGCAGTACCTCTGATGTTATTCACACATTAATCTCTTGCAAATTTAACATATTTTTGCTCACGCACCACAAATGCTACAACTCATGTGTCAAAAAATTGTTTCACAACTGATACTCTGGATATTATATCCGGAGCTAAAACTCTATGAGTTACATTAATTTTCCACAAAGATTCTTTCAGAAAGAGACTTTCTTTCCTGGAAAACGATTCGGATGAATGCTTCCCGCAAAATTCAAAAAAATCTGTTCACAATGCCTCCCGCAAAGTGATCAACAAGCGATCTGAATAGGGCGGTTTCCTTTTATTTTTTAATTAACTAAATCGAAAGGTTATTACTCCTGGAGTTCGTATTTCACACGCTTTTAGATTTTTAAATGGCGATATCTATTTTTCGCGATTAAATGTAAAGTGAAAATAATAATCGCGCGAAAACTCTTGTAAAAGATCCAACGTAGATATAAATTCTCTTTCGTATGATTTCTGTTGCACTGAAATTAATTGATTATTTGAGACGATAGAGCTCCTCGAAGTCGGGTGTCTTGCTTTTCTTTGCAGACCGTAGATATGATGCTTGACGGCAAACACTTGGTATGAAAACTATCCAGAAATGTTTTGCAATACATCAGTGCAACGATCAAAAATGCATTTTGTTCCCACAAGCTGTTTCCATGCGTTTCGCCCTCCAGTTGCCCCAGCTAGACTGACCTTGCGTTTGACGCAGGACGCTTAACTATGGTCGGACGACTGATTCCATAGGCTAGCGTTCCGCGTAGACGAACGCCATTCAACTCCTGGATGCGATACTATACCCAGATATAAGTAGTGGAATCTTTGAGCCCCGCGTTTGAACGATTGTTATCGCAGCACAGTCCCTGAGAAAGTTCACCTGCACCTCGATTATGTAAATGTGACAGCGACGACGGCGATAGATGACCATCACGTTCTCCCATCACGTTACGCTTTATCGTGCGATCATGTAAGCCACCGTCATCACGCGTATCATAAAGGTACGAGCGCGCGATGTTGGTATCATTGAGAAATATGAAGAGCCAATGAAATCCTTCGACACACATTCGTCCGAGAATGCGTCGTTCGCGGAGTCTTTGAAATAACAATAGCAAACAACGAAAACATAAAATGGAGGCAGATCAAGGCAAAATACTTCGCTTCGCCAATAGGTAATATTATGATAAAGTACTCGTATTATGGTGAAGTTATGGGGAAAGTTTATCATTACTTTTCGATGTGTGATAACGTAATCTATTATGCTAATGCTCGCCGGGAGATGCTGCAGTCATTATATTTGCTATATCGTAGATAATGGTCGAAAAGTGGTGACCTTGGATTTAAACTAATTAATGTTGAAATCATAATGGAAGTGCAATCGCGCAAGCGATTTGAATGTAAGTAGTTAATAGTTGATTTATGATGATTGAAAAATCGCAAATGGAGAACACAGATAATAATTTAATTAAATCAAAAATTAAATTAAAATTTAATTTTAATTTAAAACTTAATTTAAATAAAAAGTAATAACATTAAATAATTTATTTAAATATTTCAATTAATTAAATGCTCTCTAATATCTTCAACGACTATAGTTATAGACAGAAAGATCGCGTGCATAGCCTTGCCTTGTATTTATTCAACAACGGGAGGAGGGGATGGTGAAGCCGGATTAAGAGAAAGGTCAAAGGGAGGTGAAGGGGAGGGGGGGGGGGGCAAAGCATAAAAGTGTAAGAGGGAGTAGGGGAGCAGAGGGAAGGGAAGGCAGTGAGGAGGTTACGGTGGGAGAGGGAGGATTAGCCAGGAAAAAGACAGATTTAAACACAGTCGACAAGAATTAGGAATATTTAAATTCAGTCATGCCATTTAAAAATGCAAAGATAAGTGAATAAATAAGAAAGTAAAAATAAGAAAGCAGTCAGTAATTTCAAAAATTTCTAAAACAACAAGAGTCTCACTTTTGTCAAATTTATGTAAAAATTTAATGTTAAAATTATATTTCGATGAAAAGTACAGAAAAATGTGATTTGAAGTCTCAATATTGCCACTAAATATTCAAATGCACCTACCATTAATATTTCAATTGGCTTCTTTAAAAGTTTCCGATTCTTGTTCACTGTTTAAAATCTGACTTTTCCTTGCTAATCCTCTCTGCTCCCCCCCTTAGCCTCATCACTACCTGACCGTATCTCTGTTCCCCTTTACCCGTTGTCACTAATATAGTGCCCTGTAATGTATGTGATCTGTCTGTTTATCTTGACAATGACGCTAAGCCGTTGAAACTAGTGGACAGCGTTAAATTATTTGTGGAACAGGGTTTTTTTTTGCTTTGCTGTACCATGAACATAACTATGTTCCACCAGGTAAGGCGGAAATCAGTTGATTTGATTCGTATGGTATGGTATTTGGAGGAGGCGACCGACGGCTGAGGTCATTTGCGCCATGAGGGAAGGATATGGAAGGAAGGGTGGAGAGAAACCCGGCGTCGGCGTTAGCCTGCTCTTAACGAAAGGCGCCAAGGAGACAACGGCTTAACGTCCCATCCGACGGACGGAGTGTTGCGCTTGAAATGTCTTCCACACAACACTCAAGCAGGAATCGGGCAGTCTCTGAAAATTCTCTGCCACTGCCGGGATTTGAACCTGAGCCCGCCGGGTGGGAAGCCAACAGTCTAGCCACCTCACCAACCCGATCCCCCATTTGATTCGTATCGTCGTGTCATGGAGAGGAATCAGCTGATTAGGCTGCCGCTCCGTCACAATGCGGGGCTTGAGGGAAAGAGGTTCCCACAGTCCGTTTTAAAAGGTGTTCCACATACACGTAAAAAGCGGCTTCTGCCGTGGCTCCAATTCGGCCTTAAGGAATGTCTGTGCAGAAGTGGAAGCAGGGGGGGGCAATGGAATGATTAACTCCTGACGTCATGTGCTCCTTCTAAAAGTCTGCAGTCCTTATATTGTGCCTCTCTATCGGTTTCGGTGAATAAGAATAAGCAATTCTGTCAATAGAAAAGTCGAATGTCACGGATTGTTACCACTCGCTTCTCCAACTTTCAAATTCCTATAGCTAGAGGTAAAAATTAGAGACTCCATGTTTAGCCTAACAATAAATTTAACATGAATATTTAATCAACACTAAAAACTTTTCCCTACACGAAGGATTAAGGATTATTATTTTTAAAGGGAGAAGAAAATGATATTTTAATGTGACATAATTATCGGAGGCGAAAGGGGAAATTACGCCACAGCACATGCGGTACAAGATTGCTTCGACTCAGCTTCTGCTCCGCATTTGGAGGCTCGGGGCTGCACCTGCTCCGTGGTACACAGGAAGCTTCCTAGAACTTGGGCAAACTCTTCTCGGGATTCCCACCGGGTTAAATTCTCCTTATTAGCAAACGTTTCGAGTCCCGAGTCGGAGCTCTAAACTTTGTCTCATATGGATTAATCAACCCGGTGGGAATCCCGAGAAGATTTTACCCATATTATTCGCCGGGAACGAATCAAATCTTATTCCCATAAGTTGATGATTCTGTATAACTTTTGTTTTATTTCTTCCGGTTTTTTAAATTAGAGGTAAAAATTAGAGATTCCATGTATAGCATTACTATAACTTTAACATGAATATTTAATCAGCATTAAACACGTGTATAACTCTCTGTACACGAAGTATTAAGGATTATTATTATTATTATTATGTAAGGGGCGAATAAAATGATATTTTTAATTGACATAATTATCGGAGGCGAAAGGGGAAATTACGGCACAGCACATGCGGTACAAGATTGCTTCGACTCGGCTTCTGCTCCGCATTTGGAGGCTCGGAGCTGCACTGGCTCCGTGGTACACAGGAACCTTCTTATAACTTGGGTGAATTCTTATCGGGATTCCCACCGGGTTAAATTCTCCATGTCCCGAGTCGGAGCTCTAGACGTTGTCTCATATGGATTAATCAACCCGGTGGGAATCCCGAGAAGAGTTAACCCACATTATCCGCAGGGGAAAACATCAAATCATATTCCCATAACTTGATGATTCTGTATCACTTTTGTTTTTTTTTCTCCCGAGTTTTTTCTTACTGAAGAAAACTTACTTTAGAGAGTATTCTTTGTTCTTCAACACTTTCAGTGCGGGTGTAAATTTTGAGCTCATATTCAACGGCGTATCTAATATTTCGCTAATTTCATTTTAAAAAGACTGATTATCGTACCATTATGTCATATAATCATGTTTCTGTGAAAAAAAAAACATTAAAATTTTTTTACAGTCATGCGCCATAGCTTTTATTATATTATTTATATTTTTTATCGCCAAAAACGACTGCTAACTTAGCGACGCTAGTGAATTCAATGATGAGGACGGGCCGAAAAGAGAACCCTACTCAGCGGTGACAGGCACGACTGCTTAAGAAACCATCCGCATGGAGAGTGTTAATAAAATTGATGTTCGATATGATTCCACATACTGGAGACCCCAGTGTGGCTCTTAGACGTTACGTTCATAGTGTTACTTGGGTTGCATGGAAAACAGATTTCAAAAATTGTATCCTAGAGATGAGGTCAGAGTGATCAATTTATTCCCATTATATGTATGTATTTGCAATAGACAATCTTTCATCACGAGGAATAGCGCGGAAATGGAATGATTTTGATAGATCATTCGAACAGAATCGTTTTTCAGATCATCTCGAATATGAATTTCGGTTAACACCATTAATACTATCTTACCTATTTCCCCGTGAAATAGGGTAGTTTCCTTCAGCAAAGAAAACGAAAGGCATTGATTGCGATTCGCTACCCACCATTAGTGTATTCATAATATACAAATTATTTAGTTTTAGAAATACCGGTTTAGACGAATGACAATGGTCAATTATATCCTCATTTGAAAAAGGCCAGATTGGCGCCCATGCGATGCCACTCCACGTGACGTCACAGGGACCTAGTTTCTATACGAGTAGATAGAAGTTTTACATCGTCTGAGATTACCAAAGCATGCTTGAGGCAAAGAGCTCAGGAAAACATGTCTTAATAATCACCTATTAAAACTGGCCAAGGTCGGAAAGTTTTCTTCGTTTGATAAGGTATTAATAATCCTTATTTAAGCCAAGCGCTACCAGCTAGCAGAGTACTCTGCTACCTGCTAGCATTCTGAGACACCGGCTTTCATCTTAGCAATACATGGAGACCCTTAATCAGCTGTATGAAAAACATAAGGGTGGAACGTGAAGAATTTCAAAAGACCTGCAGCCAATCGGACGACACCTGAGCAGCATTGTTGCCTTCGGTAAACGGTCGATCCTGTTCAGTGTGAAATTGGACTTCCATAAAGTAACACAGCCTTGAGGATGGGAGACAAGTCGTCGCCGAAAACAACGGATTGTATTAACCCATTTATGCCGAAGGTTTGAAAAATGCGAAGTTCACCCTGATTTTTACATATTGTCGATAGAAGTACGTATGAAAACAATATCCGAAAGTAAAAACAATGTATCTCTTGCCAATCATTAATTACGATGTGTTCCAAAAATGGAACACTAGGCAAATCCACTACTATGACGTACTCATTGATAGTATGCAAAAATTTGATTCAGACTTTTATTAACTCACTATTAAGAATGATATCCAGGTGAACATTTAACACACAAGGATACATTGCCGTTTTTACATTGAAAAGTGGTATTTTTATGGTATTTGACAAAGCGAGTTTGCTTTCCCTGCTTTACATTCTAATGATTCATGCCGTCATGACGTGAGTCAAGTTTACGATTCATAGATTTCATGGTCTCCCTATCCCACCAGGCTCAGCAGAATTACCGTATGTCTCTATATAGTGACAGGTCACACGGCGACGAAATTCAAGAAGATCCATTGGCTTCACATCGTTTATTTTATGCAATTGCCAAGCATTTTGTAAAGCCAGCTCAAAGCAGAATAACCGGAGGGCTCGAGTACCATTTCTTTCCATGGTTTGATGCTTGATACTTGTCAATATTTTAATCAGCTCGGAAAACTCCTCCCATATACTGATTATATACCTTGATTGAATTTGGCAGAGTAACTTGTATCTTTTTTTCTACTTTTGAGAATAACGACTGACTGTTCCGAAGGATTGACACCGGCACCAGAAGATGCAACAGTTACAACACTTTTATCATTTCATCTACAAACAATATTGCCTTTTCCATCAATTCGGTAATCGAATGTGCCCCAATCTTTTTTATTTAGGGTAGCATCAGATAGTAAATGAGGTTTGTCTACGCGATCTTTTCTCGCTATGCCAGTTGCTTGGTGGCCCATTGAATGAAGTTTATCAAGGAGTGCAATGCTTGTAAACAAGTTGTCGAACACAAAATGGTATTTACCGGGATGCTGCGTTGTGAGTGCCTCAGTGAATTGAAAAAAAATTGAAGCACCTACACCATATTATTGGTATTGAGTGTTCGGATTTTTTCCTTGATAAGGTTGAAACCAGCAAATGTAGCCTATACGCACCAGAATTTATATCTAAACCGAATAGGCTTACCCCGAATGAACTGTTTGCACCTGTGACGACCAAAATAGGGAATCATGGCCTAATCAAAGCTGGAGTACATTTCATGTGGTACAAATTGCGTACATCTATCATTCAGTTGCTCAATGAGAGGTCGCAGCTTGGAAAACTTGTCCGTGTGGTTCAAGTTAGAATTGTCAGCAAAATGCAAATTTGAAAATATTGTTTCAAATCGGTCACGTCTCATTGCACCACTAACTAGAGAATAATGCCTATCTGGTCTTTGCTCCCAAAACATATGTCGTCTCGGAACAGAGACGTAGCCACTCAGGAAAATTATTCCCAATAAACACTAACAGTCAGTTCAAGGCTCACTTCAATATCCAGCAAGAGTTCTAAATATCCTGTAGGGATTTTTCATTTTCGTGATTTGTTCTTCTGAAACTCTACCTCCTACTGGCTGGGCAGTCAGATCGGCTTTCTTCCATTTGCGCACAACTTTGGTTACCTTTTTTCTTTGAGCAAGAAGAGGTTGCGGCGAAGCAGAAGCCGATGCACTGCCATTTTCAGTAGTATCACCATCCGGTATCAGAAAAAGGTAAAAGTTCTCGTCAGAAGAGCCATGAATGAGATGAGCAGAAGTGTACAGCAATTAACTGGGAAGATTATTAATTGTTCCACATCTAATTACTTACTTGATTTAAAATTAAAGTGAATATTTCAGTGCGCCTGAATGCACGTATAATAGTAGTGGATTTGCCTAGTGTTCCAAAAATGGAACACTGTTAAATAAAAGCTTTTAACTAAAACAAAATAAGTTGTTTCAAAACTTTCTTCACTTAGCACTGTAGGTTAACTATTACTGAACATGCAGGGAAAAATTTACAACATTTGGGGGTAATGGCAAATAGTTATTAATATAACATTAAAGATGGTCCCAGAAAAAATGCCTTGAAAAAAAAGACCGATATTTCTCAACACACTGGCTGCGATGGGTTGGTAAAATTGACCAAATCTTTGCGCCTTATAATACAATACCTATATCTTTTTAAAGAGGTACAGAAAGAAAAACCGTGGCATATTTGTATATAATGAGTCGTAGTCATTAAATTAGAAAGTCACATCAGGTGTTCCAAAAATGGAACACTAGGCATAAACGGGTTAAAGCATTAACCTGGCTGAGAACCCGAGAAATATTCGTCATCAGAAATTTAGATTTATAAAAGTTAAAAATAATGGAGAGGCTCGAGCCTTTATTGGAAACGTAAAATTTTCTTCATTTTGAAAAAGTAAATTTTATTTCTAGTTCAAGGCAGATAAAATCTTCTTTCTCTGATAAAACCATTGAAAATTTACTCCACTGTTGGTGGAAATAATTTGGAAGACTCATTACTTTATTTATAAACTTATTTCACTCACATGATTAGATGAATTTTCAATTGGAGCATTGAGAAATTGGAGTAATGAGTCTGTCGGAGAAAATTTCAAATAGTCTTCAAAATCACCTAAAATCTATTCCACTAAAGGAAAAAAGTTAGGTATCTATAATTGCCATTATCTAAATCTGATATTATGCTTACTCGAATTTATAAAAGTCGATTATTAGCTCAGCATAAGTCATTCACCAAAAAAATTCCATAATCTATTCAAAACCACTAAAAATCAGTTCCACTTGAAAAGTAAACAAGTATCGGGAATTGATTTTAAGCTATTCGGATATTCATTTTGCTTGATTGAAAAAGTCAATTCTGTGACACTCGCAGGGAAATCTGCAAATCTTCTGTAATGCTGTGGAAAATCATTGAAGATGAAATAATCAGGAAATATTTTCATTCTAATATGTTATTCTGTTTGCTTTTATGAAAAAATACATTCATACACACAAAAATACACGACAGACGATATCACAGAGGATATTCTCATAAATACCACTGAGATTCAATTTTGTTGACAGTAAATGGTAATATCTTGAATCCTTATATTTTGTTATCACTCATTTAGCATATAAACTAATCAAGCACTAAAATTACAAATGGGTTTATCATTCAATTATACTTAAAATAACAAGAAAAATATTAAAATTGTGAGTGAAATTGACAAATAATCTACAACAGCCAGTTTTCACAACAAGTATTACAAATTCTCTGTAATGTTGTAAAGTCATTGAAGATTAAATAATCAGGAAATATTTTCATTCCACTGCGTACTTCTGTTTGCTATTGTGAAAAAATACATTTCAGACGTTATCACAGAGGATATCTTAACAAATTCTAACTGCTAAGAACAAAAAATTAGGCGATTTCACTTTTTAAAAACAAAAACAATTTGTATACACTCTGATATTTACAGTCACCAACTGAGTTAGCAACTGGAAAGTCATGCGTATAAAGTAGTTCACTAGTTTTGCATTTTGAAAAGATTTATACGACTTGCATTATAAAGTACAACAACAACATCTCAAAGTACACCTATTGCTTTGAGGAAAATTAGAAAGAAAAATCCCCAAACAAAATTTGGAGCTAGGTTTGGAATATTTCCTTCACAATCTTGGGGAAACATGTTACACCCACTAAGAATGCAGTTAGATTTGATGGGAATATGTATGCACATGGTTCTTTAGGAAAAAATCAAACTACATATTATTATTTGTTACCACCCTGATAGCTCTAGATTCCCATTCATAACTCACGCCTTGCTTAATGCATGAAGTTAAACCTCTCATAATGAACCTTGATGAATGTGGAACGTGTGAAATCTTTTAATTTCTTAATATCCACAGCAAGAGAGTGTGAATAACTTCGAAGGTAATGTGCGTACAAAAATTAAATTTGGTAAATGCGAATAGCGAAATGTGAATGGAAATATAAATGAGAATAATTCTAACTTCTTACACAATTTCATGATTATCCAGTAGAAGGTTCTGTGATAAGTGAAATTTTGAGGCTTGAGATCATTAACGTTCTAAATTTCTATGGGAAGTGAGTATGAATAACAGTCAAGGTTTTTTGTGTTAATGAATGAAAGGGCCTAGCAGGTTAAGATGGTGAAAAGTGCCCCGAGAGCTTTTGAAAATAAAAAATATAACCTTATAAGGTACATCAAGTATATATAACATAAGTACATCAAAAATTATGTGATTTCCCAAAGTTTCAGGCCTAACCAACGGAAATTAACCCCAAAAAAATTGAAACACGATTTTTAGTTTTTTAGCCATATCTCCAGTTTTTAATTTTGCGTGATCGTTTTTTTTTTTGTTTTAAAATGTATATAACAGTACATTATACCATCATGATTTTTTTCTAATTTTTTTACCAAAAACTGAACTGCTTTTGTTTGTAATTTCCGAAATTAAATTAAAAATTTTAGAAAGCAATGAACATGCCAAAAAAAATATATGTTGTTACCCATACATCAAAGTATAATTATAATTTTTTTCAGATTTCTAAATTTGGTGAAACACAGTCAAAAACAAGAATAACTGCTTTGCGCAATTTTCGTCTATGTATTCCAAGAGGATATTCGATTTGATTGTCAAGAGCAACGATTGTGGATCAGTTTGTAATATTATTTATTAAGAATAAATGTTCACATAAACAATACCTATCACATTAATATTAATTGCAATTAATCTTTATAGCCATACTGTTAAGCTTCAAGTTAGTCTTCAAGCCTCTAGAAATACAATATCTGCCAAAAATCATTTTTTTCACATCTCCTGACTCTAAATAACTATGAAGTTATTGCCAGCATTTTAGTCAATTTCCTAACCTGTTAGATATGCAGGCGTTAGTTTTTTGTGACAGCATAATTGTCCTCTTTAAATTTGAAGTTATTGTGTGGATCATCCATTTTTCAACAGTCACAAGGGAATTGATACTTGAGGTTAGATATTATAAAAGTGAGAGACCAATTAGCCACAAATATTTGCTAAAAGACTTTGGTTTTATTGGCTTTATTTTTTCTAATCCCAAGCAGATGTTGTTTTACCAAGTAATTATCATAAAATTTCATGATAAGTAAGATAAATCAAAACTGTATTACCCTATATTTGAACTAAATTTTTGCCCATAATTTTCTGTGTTTTCTTTATGTTCTTTTCTGGAAAACATTATGTCTTACATCACCAAAATTGACAGTAATCTCGTGGCCATGAAAAAAAATTTGACGCTTATTTGCAATGGTTTTCAATATGAGCTGCAGCATATTGCACATTGTCGTGGGAGCTTTCTAAAAGATTGTGATTATTTCCCGAGCATTCCACAAGATTTAATAATGATGCAGCTGTAGACAATTTGCTGCTGGTGCAGAAGATGAGCAATGTGCTGCCCCTGTTCCTCCCCATGTTGAACAGTGAGGAAATAGTGAGGAAAGTCACCGACTCATTGGCAAAATATTCAGTCCATATGCCCCTCATTCCTGCCACAGAATCACCCTGGCATTGAACCGTTACGTAGTGGAGACCATTTTCCCCTTGCCAGCCATTCATGTGACATGGTAACCTTAAGAAGATTGCACAATGAGTTTGAGTGCAAGAAGTATGCAATTTACATAACATGTGAATGCAAAAAAACCTATGAGTTCAGGAGAATCTATGCAAATTCTTGCTTTCTGTAAACTCACCAGCACTGCATGTTGCATACTGCCCATCTTCTGGAAAGGAATTTGGAGGGCTTGACACATGTCCCCATCAGCACAGATAAACCACTCTGAAATATAAAAATATATCCCACCAAGAGTCATCTGTAGCTGCTACACTGATGACTCAAGTCTCCAATCTGCACGAACTCTACCCTGGACAACACAACGCAGATAGCATCACCATACAGTGGATAAGAAACCCTAGGGCGGGCTCGCTGGTTACACTTCTGGGGGCAGGGTCTGGAAGCGTTAGCTTATCACCTCTGCGCCTCAGAAGGGGGAGGACTGGAAGGAAATAAGGAAGGAGGCGCCGCCGCAATAGGAGCCCAACGACGCCTCCTGGGAGGGGATGTGGAAGGAAGGGAAGGGACGGGGAATCCCGCACCGTTACAAAGGCGGGCGTGTCCTACCATCAGCAAAACCAGGCAAAGCCATTAATGTGCCAGCGATTTTAGTGGATTTTCCTATGAGGAAGAAAAATCCATCGATCAAATCACTAGATAGTCTCCACATAGTGTGATCATTAAGAGATCGAGGTAGCAAAGTCAGTAGAACCATCAGTCTGTCAACTGTAGCTGCTACAATGATGATTCAAGTCTCCAATCTACACGATCTCTACACTGGACAACGCAATGCAGATAGCATCACCATACAATGAGCCCTCTTACAATGATTTCCCATTTTTCCTGGTAACATCAAATTCAATACATGGAGGTTTTATTGACCTTAACCCTTTCGCGCCGGACGACGGGTGGAGCCGACGGGAATTTTCATACACAGAACACCTGACATCGGTTATAGCTGTCATGGATTTTTCAACGCAGACAACCGGACGTCGTCTCTGGCCGTCAAGAGAGAAGGGAAGTGACCGCTGAGGTAGCAATTGTCAGATGCATTCAGGCCCGGCCTGAGACGCAGCTTAGCGAGTCCTTAAGGCCACTCTTAGGCAAAAAAGCCTGACCCTCCCACTCATTTGTGACCATCCTCATGGCAGGAATCCGTTGCATAGTAGTTTCGTTTTCAATAGTTTTTCAGTAGTATGTTTTATTGCATACTACTATGTTTTTATACTTTGAAATGAATACTTCGTTTTGTTCTGTGCCCAAGCAATTTTTCAACGGAATTTTAGTGTTAAAAATAACGGGCTTCCTGACTTATAGTCTTATTACCTTATGTTTACTAACTTTGTTGTTATTAACGCTAGAAACCCGTTTAAAATTTCACTATGCTCAAAAATGTTAGTAATTCTTTTAGAAGAGTAAATCATTTAAAATCAACTGCAATGTTTGGTTGAAAAAAACAGTGGTAACGCAATGAGATGTCCGTGGTTTTGTGCTATGATAGGGCTAGAGGGTGGCCAGGGTAAGGGACGGGCACCCCTTTGAGCTGGGCCCCAAATCCGGGGGACGAAAATACCCAGGCAACTCACCCCCAAAAAAGAGCTCCGTACAGAGAGGTTTCAAATACATATTCTTATGCTACTCGTAGTACGAAAACGTTTTTCTACTGTAGGCACCGGCAGGAAAAGGTTAAAGATGATGGAATAAGACTTTGTTACTCCATGAATAACTCAACAACCTGTTCAGGTTAATAAAGTTTGAAGCCCTCTAAATTTTCCAATACAGGCACATAAATACATTGAAAAAAAGGTGAATAACACATTTAAATAATGAAGAATCAGACATAGAAATGTTAAATTTATTTTTAATACTTTCCTAAAATTATAAAGGAATGATATAAATAAAGTAACAACCTTTGAGAATCTACCACAGTAACACGGCATGGCACTCTGGTGACAATTCAAACGTTTCAACACACACGTCAATCGATGCCTTCCTCAAAAGCATGAACAATTTCAACAATACTGGCATATGTTCCAGACACAAAACCAAAAGCACCGACCAATATCAAAAAGATGTCCTTTGCCATCACAATCCAAAAATGAGATCTTGAGAGAGCAACATACTTGTGTCCACCTGAATCACTTTTTAAGTAGGAGCTTGGGTAGGCATTCCTTATCTCGGTGCCACCACGCCCATCTAAATCAGCCACAACTTCCATCTCCAGTGGGACTTTATGTTCAGACGCTTGAGGTCGGCTCATGATGCACGCAATTTCAGCCAACGGCGGGAACATGAGCGCCAGGGCAGTACTGCTGATGGCACCCACCAGGGAGATGAAAAGGCCGAGTTTGGGAATGGCTTCCGCCAATATGACTGCGAAAACAAAACAATGAAATGCTTGATACAAAAGCCAATCACAACAAAAGAAAATACATGAAAACTGATGTCAATTAAAAATGAGGGCCCATAACTGTGAAACCTCTCATAGAGGTGGGTCCATTAACCCGCCAACGCCCACGGGTGCCATATAGCACCCAGTGCAGTGCTGAGCCAATACTTTAGCAATGCATATAATAATGTGAATTTTAGCGTACATTTCGGTGCACATACTTAGTTGAAGGTTTCCTCTATTAGTTATTCTGCCAGTTTGAAATGTGTCCATTGTGTTGAGCTCATATGTATCATATTTTATAAAAATGAACTATGAGACATTTAAAAAAAACCTTGGTCGCTGACGCGTTCAGGAGCCCAGTCAGCATAAGATGTGAGATATCCAAAAATCCCAGAATACATACGAATATGGAACACATGGACAGCAACCCGCAATATGGGGTCATTATCCTAGGAGAAAGGATCTAGTGGGAATCTACCTTGAAAACCATGGGGATAGCAGCAAGATGAATAATGAAAAGTAAAGAAAACTTTGTAATTCCACATAAATATTTGAACTAGGATCTAGGTTTTGATGTGAACCATCATCATCTGGTACAAATTCATAGAAGGCACCTCACTTGACACCTTAGCGCAATTTGAAATTTTAAGAATTGTCAAAAATTAGGAACATTTTGCGAACAAAATTTCTATTCCTTCCCACTCCCCCCTCCTGGACCTTCCTTTCTCACATACCTGAAAGAAAACAAACCCTTTTCCGACCTTGCCTCCCCTTCTACCTCAGATGTTCTCACGCATGCACTGGTAGTAAGTATTCCCCTCTTCCCTTTCACCCGACCCACGTGCCACTACCTACCCCCATTTAATGAAGACATTGTAAGTACGGAAATCCCTAATCCTTTCCTTACTCTTACACCCATTTCCATCCTCTTTGGCCAAACTCCATCCCTGGGCATTCCACCCCTTAACCCTCTCCTCAGACCATTGTGTCTTTGAAATACAAAAAAAAAATTGTGTGTGACTTTTGATTCTCTGCTTTGTATGCCTTTTACCAGACGACCCTCCACGTTGATAGGTAGGTCATGTATTAAATAATTATGTGGAATTCCAAATTTTTCCTTACTTTTTATTATGCTAAGTTTTAAAAATGCTGTTTGGCTTATCTCCACTGCAATTACCAAATCAATAGGAATTCCAATTCCAGCGGAAGCAGAACCATGTTGAGCTGATGTTCAATATGGTTGCTTCATGTGATGGCTTCTTCTCTGGCTAGTAGAACGATGTTATTTTGAACGCATTGGCATTACTAATACTGCTGCACTTTTTACCCCAGCATAAACCCACATATTTTCTTTATGGATCATTCTCCCACAATCGTACAAAATTATGGAGTGCCATAAAAAATCCAAAACTGGTACATCAAAAATAAGGTCGCATATTTATGTACCCTCTTACTGCTTTTATTGACAAGTTAGCAAAGAAATTTAATTTTAACCAAATTTAATGTCCACAGACTATGATTCGTCATGACTGTGGACAGTCCCACATAGATTTTTGAAGAGGTGTTTATTGTATTAACAACCTTTACTAAATAATTTACTATAAAATCTATGATTAAACAAGTTACAACAATATAAACATTCCAAAATAGTCTTTTTGGGTTTCTTTTTTTTTTCATAATATCTATTATTAAAAAAATTGTCCTACCGAAAAAAGCAATTTCCGTGGACACAGGAAAAAGAGAGTAATATTATATAAGAGGGTATAAAAAGGATATGGTGCAGCCCTGAACAATCATTGTGCAGACAAAGATATTGCATGCTATATTGGGTTGTTTGAGTTTATACTTGCTTCAGTGAATGTTTTAAAGCTGGAAGAAAAATATTGGTTCAGTTTTTTGAAAGAGCCAAGATCATCAGTCATGTCCGTGGACAGGTGAAAATTAGTATAAGTAAAATCTCGTACTAATTACAATTGAGATATCTTTTGCACCTATAAAATGCAAGTTCAATGTAGTGAGGACAGTGCCCTAACTTATTTTAAGTCCCAACTTTAACTTAATTTAGTGGAAATCATCATGTCCGTGGACGTCATGCTCATGAAATCTGCAGCCCATGGACATGACAGATAGTAACGGACATGATGATACCTACACTATGACTACTTACAGAATGTCCAATGCCAATTTTTAAAAAAATTCTCATGGGTAAACACAATACCTCTTCTGCTATGTTTGTGGACATACGTATCATGTTCGTAGACAGAACAAAAGTAAAAATAAAAAAGTGTGAATATTACTAACGATCTCCGTCACTTAGATTTTATGACTGACGAACTGTAATTACACAATTTTGGTTCTCAATAAACAAAATTTTTTTTAAATTTTCCCTTAAGAAAATGTACGTTTTTTGGAGATTGACCCTAATAAATAATACACAATATGAGCGCAAAAAAATCCCTGTCATTGAATATTTTTTTTGAAAATGTCAACACAATCCAAAAAAAAGGTTAAGAAGCATCAGCAATGATGGAAAAAAGCGAACCTAATTTAATCATTTATCTTCCGCAGAAAATTGTTCCCGATGATCAGGGGGATATTTTTCTATTTAAGATGACCGTAGGGAGAGTCAGGATTTTAGTTCTTAGTACCAACTATCATTTTACATTTATTTGTACCATGATTTTATTCCTCAGTATTTTTCCAAGATTTTTTACGAATGAAATGTTAAAGGAGGTGAACTGCATGCAGTTAGGCATTTTTATGATATTTTTATAGATTAGAGATTTCAACCAATGGAGTAAGATTTCAGCCTGTTTGGTGCTCGCTTTGGTCCACAGGTGGGCAGCACCTACGATCTTTACAGACTGCCTCACATGCAGAGGGCCTCCTTTTGATGGGAGAAACTACGTTAAGAGGGCATAGGTATGTGAACGGCATATTCTTGTGGTTGTGCTGGCTGGGAGAACATGATTACATAAAATTATTGGATTTAATTCAAACGTAAGGGCGTAGTCTGCTAAAACTAATTCTTGTTGAAGACTGTTGGCTTGAAAATAATGCTGATACTATTCATTGCGGGTCAACTTAATGGTATGTGCAACATTTCTGTCAGCAGGTCAGTGGTTTCGTTCAACTAAGATTGATTTACACGTATGTAATTAGACTAGCATAATTAGGCTTTTAGATCATACAACTGGAAAAATCGTGCTACATCTGAGTGTGTCTTCCCATAGAAATGCAAGCATTTACACTGGGAAACCAAATTTTATCATACAAGTACGAGAGTACAACTGACAGTCATTCTACTGAGGTGTCACTGTATTCTGGAGTAACAAATTTATTACGTAAAAGAAATCAGGAGTGACATGCATGAATGAAGGCTTTCATGGACCTTGAATGCTGACTCCATGTAAAAAATGAGGTTTTTCATTGCTTTCAAAACTTTCCGTATCCTGGAGGTAACTTGGAAATATATGTCTTGGTCAACTTATCACATTACTGAGCATTATGATTTTTTATTCTATAAGTTAGAAACAATTATGAATTCATACATACTATGTTAAATATTAATAAAATAATGTCATTACTTACAAGTCAACAGAACGAATCCTGTCCTGAAGAGTATTTCATACAAAATCTTGTGCTTAAAAGGGCCATATTTCTTCATCACCGGAGGCCATAAAATATCTATAGGTACATAAAACTGCAGGGCGTAAGAGCACAACACTCCAAAAGATAGAGCCATTTTCACACACTGGGCCAAGCTGCAGATGAAACAAAGGAAAAATTACAAATATGTATGAATAAGTCAATCCTTATGTAATGCATGTGCGACAAACTAAAAATGGCTTTTTTGACTGCCTGAAAAATAAATTACTATTATTGCGCACCGGAATTTTGGTCAGTCAAGCTATTAAATCTATGTGGATTTGGACATGAATACAATGAACGAATTCCTCTCAGTTAAGCCTGATATGCTCATTTACACTAGAAGGACTGGGGCCTAAAAGGACCGTTATCAATCATTTTGATGGGTAGTCAGGGGTGCCGACATATAAAAAATACTGAGGGTCTTGCACCAGGAAATTTTTAAAATATGTAGTGAGTTTTAAAGTTTTTTTTTTTAATTTGAGAAGAGTCATATGGTGAACATTGGAACCCTGAAAACTTGTCTCTTGATAACCTGACACTCCGGGCAAAAACTGACAAGCCTGGCACATCTTTTGCTCCCCCAATATCAAATTTTTGAGGGGGCTCAGGCCCCCTCAGGACCCATGGAGTTGGAGCCATTGCAGGTAGTATGTAATTATTGTAAATATTTCTTTGGTAATGATAAAATTAATTGATAGCTCCATTATCAATACAGTTCCTTTTTCCTTATTTATCAATACAATTGACTAGTTTTTTTACAAATCATTTTGCAATAAATAAAATTAAAATGAACAGAGGTAATGCCGATCCCACTTCCCCTGCCCTGGCCAACCACATGCCATTCGGTATGGCAGATATGATGCATATTTCCATTCAAAATGTAATAAAGAATGTTAAATGCATAAATGTATTAAAACATCAAAATGGCCGGACATAATATAAAGTAGTGATTTCCTGAATAAAACATGTGTTACCGCTGCAAATGAATAAGAAATGACTAACCCACCATTTTGTCAGGTGTTGGTCTTTTAAGGTGGACAGGTTATGTAATGTCATTTCTGCGTCAAAAAATTAAATTACATTTTTATAGGATATGTCTCAGATATCACTATGAGCAAGAGATTTTTCTTATGGAAAAAATTGATAAGCAGCTTATTGTAAGCTGAGGGACTTATATTTCAAGGCGAGGATAATATTTTAGGGAAGAATAGGTAAGGAGTGCGATCAAATATCCTCAGATTAACATAAGTCGCTTCTGTTGGAGCACCAAAATGACACATGCTATGCTGCTCAGCCAGGCATGAATTTAAAGCCTACTGGAGAAATTCAGCAAGTCTTAAAAAGAGCTGAACAACTAATAACAGATTTGCCCATAAATAGAAAAAATTAACAATTGCAAGCGACTGGCTGGTGAAGATACAAAGCATAATACACTTTCCTTGTGGCGGAAAGAAAAGAAAAAAACATTTGAGAGAGTTAAACGTGTAACCTACAGATCAGCATCTTTGTATGCTAACCATTACACCGTGGCACCAGTTAAAAATGAGAGGCATATGTACAACTTTAAAACCCAATTTCATTGAAAAATTTAGCTGCTGCGTACATGAAACAAACTGAAATTATTCAAGGTCTACACAATCTAACATTTATGAATTTTAATTTATGGTCTGATAACCCGATGAATAAAATATATATATACATATTTGAGATTCCTTTCCGGCATTTTTATGTGAAATTGGTTATTCATGTGAAATTATGTGTTTTTCATATGACTGTGGTTTTGCCCTCATTTCTTAAATGTGAATAATTTTCAAATCATGACCAAATGATGTTATTTCTCCTAATGATATAGAATAACCAAGAATAAAAACATTATTCTTATGCATAAATTCCGTCATGAATTCTCTAAAACAATGGAATAATAACAATATCAACGGAAGTTCTAAAGTTTGCCCTCCATTTTGTCATTACCCTGGATGTTTCTCGGCCTGGCCATGAGAAACCCATAAGAAAAGGCAGACAAGCTTATTTATAAGCGCCTTCCTTTTAAATCATCTCAATGACTCATAATGTGCTGGCTGGGGGACCACAAAAATTTAATAAAAGTCAGGAAAAATTATGATAACAGAAATAAAAAATTGTAGGCAGTATGATTAACTCATGAACAGCTAGCGTGCCCATATGGGCACAGCTGCAATGGTTTTTAGAATTGCGTATAAATTCCGACGCAAACATTATAGAGCATTCTGTCTTCGCCAAAAATGATTACAATGTATCACTTTATTCGGTTCGTGCTTACGGCCAGCATTTATACCAGGTGTTGACTGTGGCATGATAGGTATTCTTACTCACTCGGTTCTAGGCGGAAAAAGAGGAAAAATGGCGATGTGTCTTCAGTAAATGCGATTTTTTTCCTTTTTATTTTTGATTCTCGGCTAACAATTTATTCTTGTTCTTATAATGAATGTTGTCAACTTCGGTTTCTTTTGCCAGCATTGTGATATATTTCGTATGAGACAAGGCATTTGAATTTATTTTTGGGTGATCCCATATGGGCACGCTAGCCGGTAGCCGGGGGTGTCTTTTTTGGCGGGTGTCCTTCGTTACAAACGTTGTTATTGGGGCTGTTATTAAATAATTTCGATATAAAACGCTAAGTTTTTGTCACCCTTACATTATTTTCTTATGTCATCCGATTTTAACGTCTTCAATATTTTTTTCTGTATTTTTTGTAATATTTCCATTAATTTTAGTACAAAAAATACACTTTATACTATTCAACACTTTTATTCATTGTGCTTGTGTTTTACTTTGCTCAACTATCTAGTATGAAGAATGGAAGGTTATTTTCTACCACCGGTATATATACCCAACAATCAAGGGCATGGTGGAAGGGGAAAGGATAGTTGATAAATACAATGATGAAGCTCATTATGAAGCGCTTTGCACCGCGTATAAAACTTTGAAACAATAAAAAGTAGATTGAATCTTGATCAAATCGACCAGATTGAACGTGGCCAAATTTTCCAACTAAGCCCAATTCCTGGTCGTTAGTCACAGGGATACAATCAAGGCGAAAGTTAACAAGCAACCTTTACAAGCTCAATCAGTTTTGTCCCGAACAGGATGGAGGAAACATAAAAATGACCAATAGACCAAAAATGACCATAGGCACGAGATGACTTGTCATCCGCTAAGATTATATTCCTCGAAATGAATTTCGCTGCATTTCCCGGTAAATCCCTTGTTGAGGTTTCCGAAATGTTCATCACGGAAGAAATTTTTTTTCTCTGTTCTATTCTATTCTGACAATGAGTGGTATTTACTGTCTGCAAGAAGAGTATTTTTGGCTGAGTGGCGATGACGTCCGAAACACTGGTGTATAATACCATTCGCAATGTTGCAAAATATAATGACGGTTATCACTTTATAATATATTGAGGGAGGAAAATTCTGGTTCAAATATACCGCAGTAAGCCTTTAGGTGGGAGATTGCGCAAGTGTTTTTGTAACGAAGATGTACCTTTCCGAGACCTGTTGGCCGTGTTAAGCATTCCCTATCAAGTGCAACCAATCGTAGAAAGTCTGATTTCATAAGCTATGATGGCAGTGACAACAAATTTGTCCCGTTTGATAGACGCTGATGTTCTTATGAAGAATATTCTTCCCGCACGAGCTCAAAATGTGCTAAGTGCGACGTGGGTCTTTGCCTCAATAAAATTCTGACTACCATACTCGGCTATTGAAAACCCAATTTATAGTATTAAAGGACTCTACCAGCAATATAGTACTAATTTTGTTAATAAATCCATTGATAACAAGTGTTTTCATTCAATAACTCTTTTCAAAACTGATTTTTATACTGTTAAGTTCTTTGGACGGCTAAAAAAAATTTTAACCGGAAAATAAAGTAAAGTGATTTGAAATTACTTCAAATTGCCAAATGAAATAAGTTTTATATGTAAATGCAAAAATATATAGCGTAATACGCAATAAAAATGAGAATTATGATGGTACGAGCGATTTTTCTGCAGAATGCAGACCGGTGGCCAGAACGGCAAGAACGAATCATCAGAATTTTAAAACTAAGTGTTTATCGGAATGCTAGGGCAGTGATTAAGCAGTTTTTAACGGAAAAACAAAATTAAACTACGAAAAAAAACTCCGCTGTTAAAGGGTTAAGTAAGCAATGGTCACCCGTAAAAATGACAGGTCTGGTCCTTCTAGTGTTGAAACCAATTTTCACTAATATTTGTATGCCCTCATACAAAGTACACTCACACAGTATCAGGAAGATTAAGACTTATGCTGCCCTTTATTCCATCTCCATATTGTAAGTAGCCCAAGCTTCCCATTGTTATCAACAACAATGTGACGATTGTCATGCCGCCATTTAGTACTCCAAGTGGTGATGAGAACTTCTTTGGCTCCCTCATTTCATTTTGCAACGGGAGGACCTACAAAAAAAATATATATCACATAAGCTGATAGCAAAGTACAGACAATAGCATTTTTGGTTGAAATGCAGTGAAATAGAAGCCCCATTTCTCTTGTCCACCGAAATGATGACTAAGGGTAGACTGTGGATACCTATTGTTAAAATATTAAAATCAAATACACATATTGGGGCCAAAAGCAATGGAATATTACATGGAGTTATGTAAGAGTTCATTTCTAGTTCTGCAGTAGCACTAATGCCTGGATTACATTGAGAAATTTCTAAGACTCAGCTAATCAAAAGTGATTAATCTTAAAGTTCAACAACAACATAAAGATTCCTAGATGATTTATACCCAGTGAGAAATGGGTGGTGGAATCCACGTGGAACCCACGTGGAGAATTAACGTGGATACCACGTGTTTTTGGTCGTGGAATCAACGTGGAACCCACGTGGAAATTTGGTGGAAAAATTAAAACAGCAGTTGGTGCTGTCCTAAAACCATTAAAACCTCAACCACTCTATATCTAAACCTTCTATATATGTGTCTACGATTTTTCATGTGCTCTCATGGCTGCCTTTCCACAAATTATATAAAAATATAATGTGCGATACATTTTCACATAACTAGCGTGGTTTCAGGATGATAAATGACGCAATGTCACCAGAGAGTTAAGTTCCACAAATTAGAAATTCTGTTTAACATTTTATGATAATCACCACAAATCCACTTGAAATCAACGTGGATTCCACGTGGGTCCAACCACTCAATATCCACCACCACCAAATATCCACCTCTCAACGTGGATTCCACGTGGGTTCCACGTGGATTCCACCACCCATTTCTCACTGGGTAATGATAAATTTGATTTTATTTCATTGATGATGATAAATATTTTACGTTGTGAATAGATATACCCAATACTATTAAATTATAAGCTCATTCACATTTTTTTTCAATTTCCCATTGAAATACAATTTGAAAAATTAAGAGACTCATATTTTTCCCTTTCTCCACCTGTCGTCTACTTCCCGCACTATTAACAACAAAAAATTGATGTCCTCAGTTCTTTAGCAGAGATAGAATTGCAGAGTAGTTCATGCTGAGCACATCATCACTTATCCACACTTCCTGAGCAGTGATAAGTGGTATATCGCTTACTGTGATTGGATCATATACACTGACTGAAAATTACTAATCACAACCTCCGTATTGGAAAAAATCAGCCAATGCAATTGAAAATTCCAATTGAATTCAATTTAATTTTCCAATATTCAATTGAAAATCTGAATATCCAATTGAATATTAGGAGATTCAATTGAATTCAAAGAAAATATGTAATTGAATTGAATTCCCAAATATTCAGGATATTCAATAGGAATTTCAATTGAATTCACCCGCAAAGTCTCCGCTGGAATTCATTATGACGATTATCACAAATCACCAATGAGAGCTAATGAAGTGATCACGCAAATTAAAACTACTATCACAACTATTATGCAAGTAAAATCCTTACTTCTCAATTATGAATATAGTGGGCATAGTGCTTGCACCTGCCTAGCAAAGATAGCTAAAGACAACAATGCCGACGTCATTTTTCCATTTTTCATGATTACATGCACGTGGCTGACTGAATTGTGGTCAAGCTTTTGCTTGTGGGGAAAAAATTTATTTATATCAGTATTATTTAGCCCGAGGTAAATCCCCACAGCATTTATTTAAGTCATTTGTGTGTTTCTTCAGTAAAATAGTAAAAGCATTTTACTATTTTACTGAAAATTACTAATATGTATTTGTATTTAACATGTACGCATATTTACGTAACATATTTATGAGAACGTGTGTTACGCTGCAGACAAGAAACTACAAGCATTGTCGGAGTACAGTGTATCTTGCTGGTTTGTTTGTGTGAAGTGTTCTTATATAAACATGAATGACATTTCTGTTGTGTAACACACATATTATGTTGGCTTAATGCACAGCCAGAATTATATTGATTAATAATTTATAGAAGTCTTCCTTAGATAACGACCAGTGAGATATTTGTTGGTGTAGTGGTTATCGTTAATCAAGGCAGAAGAACATTTTGATGAAAGTTGTGGTTCTGTTCATTATGGCAAAGATTTTTGCTTCACAATGACTACCTATTTGTTAGAACTGATGGAAGATGTGGGAAAGCAGATTTCAGATTTTTATGACACTGCTTCAAAAGGTATTTCAACTGTGATTTCTGTTGACATAAATTATTTATTCAGAATTTGGAATCCATGAAATTAATATTTTAAGTATGTATATCCTACCTTATAAATTTACCGTATTGGATGAATTTCTATTTTCAACTGAAAAAATTTCAATTGAACAGTACAGTTGAATATTTTTCAATTGAAAATTTCCAACAGGGCCGTGCCGGATAGTTTGAAATCACTGTAATTTTCTTATAACTACATATGTACTACCAAAATGCTGTGACTAACCCAGTGGCGGATACAGAAAAAACCCAAGGGGGGGGCGCAACATATCTTGAGTTGTCTTTACTTTTATCGTAATTAAAGATGATCAAGTCACAGGCAACGTATATGAACATTTTATTTAAAATGATTATAAACATGTAAAAGACAATGCCATCTTATGATACAAATAAGTTACATTGTGGTTTTGCAATGGTCGGCAATACAAGCGGACCCGCAAGGGGGGGGCGCCCGCCCCCTGCGCCCCCCATCTGTATCCACCACTGACTATACCATTGCTACCAACTGCTACTCACTCATATCTCACTGCTGTCACAGGAATTCCTGCTCTCTTACAGAGGTTTGGTGTGATAGGGTGTGACTCATGTACCTGTGTGTGCTGTGTTGTCTGTATGAGAAATGAGCGTGATACATGTGGTGGTTGCAATGGTGCCAATATGTAGACTTCTGGTTTTTGCCTTATAAATCTCAAAGGTGACCATAATTCAAACCTGTGCTCAATACCCTGCCTAAATGTTTGTTTATAATATTTTGAGTTAGTTTCACCATCATACATTGAGATTACAAGTGTTTATCACTCATTCCTTGCATACATAAAATTGTATTTCTTCCACAGTATTTTATGATCTATATACACAAAAAAAAAAGTCTCTAAAAGTACTGGAGAACCAAGGTAATGCCTTTTGGTCCTTGGTTCAATGAAAGGAAAATCCTGATGATCACCTCCTCGTGGTAGAGAGGGGGCAACGTTATTAAAAACGGCTAACGACACAGGGACCGAGTATCTCCCGGGATAAGGAGACCCCCCCTGTCAAAGCCAACAACCTCTGTAGAGGATGGATGAGCGGACAGGGGTTAGGGCACCCTCTTGCCCTTGGAATGGGAAATCATTCCAAAAGGCGGATGAACCCACAAGGTCAACGGCATAGGATGCGGAAGGCAAGGGGAAACCACCGCATTAAAGACCCTTACGGTATCCCTAGTCCCACTGGACTACAATGAAAGCATGGTGATTCCTGAGAATAAGAAATATTCCGGAGTAATATGCCCACATTCGGATCTCCGGGTGGGCACTATCCCAGGAGAACTGTGTGGTTTGAAAGAGAAGAGAAAGAAGAAGGGAAAGGTAACATCAGCATTGAGAATAGGAACATGGAATGTCAGAACAATGAATAGGAAAGGGAAGTTGGAAAATGTGAAGAAAGAAATGGTGAGACACAACATCAGTATTCTAGGATTAAGTGAAGTAAGATGGGAAGGAGAAGGAGAATTTGATTCAGGAGATTATAAGATTATTTATAAGGGAGGGGATTCTAAGGAAAATGGAGTCGGGTTGATATACAGAAAGAATTTGGAGAGGAATATAACTAAAGTTATGCCAGTAAGCGATAGAGTAGTGGCTATCAAGATACTGAGTGAGCCAGTAGATACATTAATTATCCAAGTGTACTTGCCAACATCAGATGCAGAAGAAGAAGAGATTGAACGGATATATGAGCAAATAGAGGAAATATATGAAGAAAATGGAAAAGGCAAAGTAAGAACTATAATGATGGGAGATTGGAACAGTGTAGTGGGGAATGGAAGAAGGACGAATGTAGTTGGAGATTATGGACTTGGAAGTAGAAATGAAAGAGGAGAAAAATTGATAAATTTTTGTGAGCGCTTGGAGTTATGGATTGCAAATACTTGGTTTAAAAATCATAAAAGAAGGTTGTACACGTGGAAAGCACCTGGAGATATTTCAAGATATCAGATAGATTTTATTATTGTCAATCAAAGGTTTAAGAATAGTGTTAAAATGGCAAAAACCTACCCAGGAGCAGATGCTGACTCTGACCACAATCTTCTAGTTACTGATATAAGAACACGATTGAAGCTTGTTAAGAAAGGGAGGTTGATAAGGAAATGGGATGTAATAAAGCTGAAAAATGAGAAGAATGAAGCATATAATAAAAATGTTGAGAAAAAATTGGAAGATGTAAGACAAAGTAATGAGGTATCAGAGGAATGGAATAACATTAGGGATGTAATATGGGAAGTCTTAGAAGAGGAAGTTGGTGTTGTACAAAAGGAAAGAAATAGGAAGGAATGGATCACTCAGAGCATGATAGATAAAATGGAGGAAAGGAGAAAGTGGAAAAATGTTCACACTGAAGAAGGAAAAGGGCAATATAGGAAACTTAACAATGAACTACGAAGATTAACTGATAAGGCAAGAGAGGAGTGGATGGAGAGAGAATGCGAAAAGATGGAAGTCCTAGAAGAACAAGGGAGATTGGAAGAAATGTATAAAACAGCTAAAAAGTTCACAAAAAGAGAGCCAAAGAAAATAAGTAAACAAGGAATGTTAAATAAATACGGAAAGATAACAACAGGTGTTGAGGAAAACAAAAACATATGGAAAGAATATGTAAAAGAACTATATGATAGTAAAGACGATCATTCTGAGATGGAGCTGGAAGAGGAATGGGAATTTGAAGAGGTGAATAGAGGACCAAACATACTGAGAAGAGAAGTGGAAAAGGCAATCAAGGATCTCAAGGAAAGGAAAGCAATGGGATGCGATAGAATACCATCAGAAGCATTAAAGAACCTAGGTAACAATGCAATGAGTCGATTAACAAATTTAATCAATAGGATATATGATACCGGGAGCTGGCCTGATGATCTACTTAAAACTATTCTAATACCAATACCAAAGAAATGTAATGCCAAAGAATGTAAAGACTATAGGACAATTAGTCTTATATGCCATGTTACCAAAGTAATTACAAGGATTATATTAAAAAGAATCGAAGGAAGAATTAAAGAAAATATGGGAGAAGATCAATTTGGATTTAGAAAGGGTAAAGGGACTCGTGATGCAATAGGATGCTTGAGGATGATAGGAGAAAGAATGATGGAAGTGAATAGAGATTTGTACATTTGCTTTATTGATTGGGAAAAGGCATTTGATAAGGTTAATTGGAATGTGTTATTGAAAATTTTGAAAGACATTGGCATTGATTGGAAAGATAGGAGATTAATAAAGGAGATGTATTGTAGGCAGGTAGTAGTTATAAAAATTGGAGATGATGAAACAGAAGAAATTGGCATAGGAAGAGGAGTGAGGCAAGGGTGCTGCCTTTCTCCAGAGCTCTTCAATGTTTATGCAGAAAAAATGATGGAGAAAGCTTTAGAAAAAGCTAGAGGAGTTGTAATAGGAGGAGAAAGAATAAAAACAATTAAATATGCAGATGATCAGGCAGTGCTGGCAGAAAGTGAAGAAGATTTACAACAAGTGATGGATGATATAATGGATGTGGGGAGGGAATTTGGAATGAACTTAAACATAAATAAAACCAAGGTGATGAGAATCAGCAGAAAAGAAGGTTGTGTTTGTATATCCTTAGAAGGAAATATCATACAGCAAGTACAGACTTTCCAATATTTGGGAAGTCTGGTAAGATGGAATGGAAGTTGTACTGAGGAAATAAGAAGAAGGATATCAATAGGTAAAGGAGCGTATGGAAAGGTAAAAGCATTGTTAACAGCAAAAAGAATTCCAATAGAGATGAGGAAGAGGTTTATGAAATGTTTTGTGTGGAGTGTAGTGTTGTACGGATGTGAATCATGGACTGTTAAAAAGAAGGAGGAGAGATATTTAGAAAGTTTTGAAATGTGGGTATGGAGACGAATGTTGAAAGTGAAGTGGACTGACAGAGTGAAGAATGAGGAAGTTCTAAGAAGAATAGGCGAGGAAAGAAAATTAATACATATGATTAGGGACATGCAAAAGGTGGGGTTATTTTATAGCCAAAAGTGGTGTTATTTTTCTACAAAAGCGATGTTATTTTTCCCTGAAATCGGTGTTATTTTAACGGCAAAATAATTGATGTTGATTGAGAGCCATCCTTCCAGTGGCCCACCCATTGCCCTAAATTTAGGATATTATTGACCGGGAATAATTTAGGCAATAATATTCATGGAGTATTGACTGAATTCACCTATTATACATATTTTATCCTTTGCTTATCCATATATCTAGCTTACGTAGAGAGAAATTACTTTTAAATGTTTGTAATTTCAAATAAAATATTGCATTTGTGATCAAGTTGTCATCTTTTACATTTGTTCTCTTATCTGTTAACACAGTGCTATAGCAGGAAAGAAATCTTTCTCAGTCGATGTTTGCAGAAGGGATCCAAATTGCTTAAAGGCACTTAGATGCAAACGATATCTCAGACATTTAATTACATCCACTGAACCCCGGGAATTTTGCTTTTGTAGTAATTTCTGTATTCTCCCAACCCCAGCATCAACTTCTCTGTCTCCATTGATTCCAGGCCATGAATGTTTTGTTTTTAAGTCAGGGTTCATGTCTGTAGAGGGAACTTCTTGGGGATCAAATACTGAGATCTTTTCAAATACCTATTTTTCTGCTTAGGTCTTCTACCATAAGAGAACTAAGTTTGGTTGATGCCTTTTCAGCCATCTGCATAGGTATTGACTTTACAGCAGCTACTTTAGAGGTTGTCATGCTTTGCAGATGTAATAAGTGGTTTTATCTAAAAAAGTACTCTTATGAATATTCTCGAGGCTCATTTTTAACTTCCTTAACCCCTTCAAAATGGCGAATTTCTCTCCTTAGCATGAATGTAGGACTGAGCTCCATGAGGTTCTTCGGTTCCCTCTGTATGGAGCATTTATGCTGGACATCTCTCAAGAAAGGTCTTGCGGATAATCACACACTCTCAACACCAACCTTTACTGATCCTTCCTAGTGGGCATTTCGCATTATCTTGGGCTCCAAGGGTAGTTGGTCTCCCTCCTTTCCCACTTTATAACCCTACCAGCGGCATTGGTTCGCTATCAACTCATGCTTTGTTTATGTGAATTAGCAATATGGATGATTGTTACTTGCACGTAAATTGCAGTCTTCCAATTGAATTCCTCGATTTATTCTGAGAATTTTAAAATTTTGAATGAAGCTCTACCATCAGCATTAACCAATTTAATTCATTAACCAATTAAATTGATGATTTTATACTGAAATCGAGGTTTAAGTTAATATTTATGGTAGAATTTCTTTTAAAAATTGCAAACGCTGCCAAAAGGCAAAGAATTCAATTCTTAGTTTATATTTTTTGAGAAAGAACCATATACATTTATTTCGCAAACTAACTGAATTAACAATTGTATGACTGCGGTCCCTTGCCACAAAGAGATGAGGGTCTAGGTTCCTTAACCCTTTCAAAACGGCGAATTTCTCTCCTTAGCATGAATGTAGGACTGAGCTCCATGAGGTTCTTCGGTTCCCTCTGTATGGAGCATTTATGCTGGACATCTCTTAAGAAAGGTCTTGCGGATAATCACACACTCTCAACACCAACCTTTACTGATCAAGAAGGAATAAGAGATGAGGGTCTAGGTTCATGCTTCCGGATTTCGGAGGTTACAGATTTTGCCAGTTTTATGGTGCTGGCCTGTGTTGGGTTCCGAAACTAAGACTTAGCGAACCCACGAATGTCATATTAGGAGGAGAGCAAGGAAACGTATTTTCGGCATTAGGCCTGCGTAGGAAAATCTCAGACAAAAAATTTCGCCTTTCGTCTCCCGGGCCAAGAAACGTCCTCCCACATATTTTCGTCATTAGCAGCGAAAGGGTTAACTCTCTATCGAATGTGAGCATTTAGATAGCTTGAACCCTCCAGTAATTTTATTTAGTCAACCATCAGTTTCCATGGCATTTTGGCTTTGTAAACATCGTGAATGCGGTTTAGACATCCTCCGGACAAACAAGTCGCCTTTTTTCCTCGAGTGTGTTTCTTTGTGGAAATCATGAATTTTCTCCTATTCATGGGCGATTTTCACCAACTCACACGCGATTTTCTTAATTTTTTTCCTTCTGCTCTGCATGAAATTGTTTTTCGAGGCGTATATTTAAGCCGTAATTATTTCACGGCGTTGGCCGCTCACCGACGCGACTAATTTCCGCGGGCCGCCGTTCCCGCCACAGCGCCGTGAAATCCAGAGAGTCGTCTTGTCGGAAAGTGGCCTGAATTTTACGGCGCTGTACCGGGAACGGCAGCCGGCGATAAGTCGTTTCGGCTGAAAGCTGCCACAATGTAGCTCCGTGTATATTTCACGGAATAGACGGCGCACAGCCACTTTTTGCCGCTTTCAGACTTTTGCTTTGCTCCGGCCGTCGTCAACGGCACGGCACTGTGCTTTCATTTAACCATTGGTCTCAATGCAAGTCTTCAAGCGAGTCGAATTGCGCAGTTGACGGCACGGCGTTGTTGACGATCAGCAAGGCAAGGTTCAATCCGGCCCAGCGGTGCGCCGTTTATGGCGTGAAATACACACCGTGCTACCTTGAGGCTACTTTCAAACGCGACGACTTTTCGACAGCCGCCGTTCACGGCACGGTTCCGTGAAATTCAGGCCACTTTCAAACGAGACATCTCTCTCACTTTCAAACGAGACATCTCTCGGCGCTGTGCCGTGAACGGCGGCCCATGGAAATTCTTCGCATCGGAAATCGGCCAATGCAATGAAAAAATTACGGCTTAAATGTACGCCTCGAAAATCAATTTCGTGGGAGAAGCATGAGCAGAAGAAAAATATGGTGAAAATCGCGTCTGAGTTAGTGAAAATCGCCCATGAATTGGAGAAAATCGCAATTAACACGAAATTCGCGTATTCGCGGGAAAACCCCGGAAATCGCGTATTTCGCGGGAAAACCCCGGAATTCGCGTTAAAATTCGCGTTATCGCATTTGCGACTTTTGCATGTCCCTACATATGATTCATAAGAGGAAGGCAAGTTGGTTAGGGCATATATTAAGAAGGAATTGTTTGGAACGGAGAATAATAGAAGGGAAGATAGAAGGAAAGAGAGGAAGAGGAAGAAGGAGGATGGGAATGTTGGATGATATAAGAAGAGGAAGAAAATACAAAGACCTAAAGGAGGATGCTCAGGATAGAGAAAGATGGAGAGAAGTCCAGTGGAAACCTGTCTAAGGACAGTAATCACTGATGATGATGATGATACACAAAAAAAATTAATGCACGTAATATTTGTTTATATAATTTCTGACATGTTCTTGAATAGGGCTTGAGCTTTCTGCAGGTGACAACAAAATTGCCATGACAGCAAAATGGTTTAAAAATTAGCCATGCCCTTGGGTACATCCTTCAATTCCCCCCGTAGCTGAGTAAAAGCAGGAAAGTAAGATGGCTCAAGTAAGAATCAGATTGATATCCCTCTGTAAAAAAATTATAACTCACCAATCCAATGCCTTCAAAAGCAAATATAGTTGTCCCCAAGAAGAGAGGCAATTTCAGCATTGACTCTGGGCCAAGTCTCCTGGCTGATATGTTAGGAAGGTCTAGCGAAGCATAGTAAATAGTGATGGCAATTCCGGCTGCCATGGATATATTAGCTGCCATGGAAAGAGGGGCTATGAACTTGAGATTTCGAATCCACGCTGACAGCATTATCGGGATGAGTATGATCAGCATGAGCCAATGCAAATCTATTGGAGGGAAGTACACCTTCAGGACCTGGCAGAAAAATAAGAGCAATGATTAACATCCTTTCATAGATAACTCCCTACGTTTAGATTTTAAACATGTACGATAATTTCCAAAAGGCTGAGTATATTTACTGTCTGTAAAAAAAAGCAATATATCAGAGTTTGAAGAGCTCTAGCGTCTAAACAAAGCTATCAATTTCAGTGCAACAAAAAGCATACAAAAGAGAATTTATTTCTACAGTGTATCATGTACTTTAAAAAATCTTCGGCTCAATAGTATTTCCTGTACTGAATTTTTCCTCAAAAAAGTACCTGCTTTTTGCACGTAAAATCAAGTTGCTCAACTTTGAGCACTGACCTAGTTTGGGGTGAGCTCTACTCTCATATAATTCAAACCAACTTGCAGGTTGCATCACGAAGTCAGTGAATGAGTGAGCAAATTTTCTTTCCTTGGGAAACTTTAATTTTAAGAAATATTCACACCTTTAAGGGTTTATTATTTGAATTTATTGTACATTATAATTATTTGAATTCATAAACTCAAAATAATCAGGAAACAAGTTTTGAAGAGGTGCTTAAGATTTCTTAGGTATGTTTTGTCTTATACCAAAAAAATGCACTAAATTAAGAAAATAAAGAACCGAGAACAATATAATAGGGCAAATTAGAGGCATAGCATGTCAATATTTAAAAAAACTGGTGAAGTAAACATATGTACTGTACTAGCTCATTACAATGAGGGTTTTTTGGTTGCATCAATTAATAAATACATATATCAAATAATTAGAATGTGGATGAACTTACTTCTTGCAAATTTGACGACACAAACACGAAGTAAACACAACAGAATCCGAACTGTGTGACACAGAGGAAGAAATTAACAATTTTCCTGCAAAGAAATGAAAATTATGGCATCAATTACAACACCTGAATCCTAATTCATAGAAATAAAATTCACCCTATCGCAACCTAATCAGCCAATTATAAATGCACCAGGACAGTTAATTTTTTTTAACCGATGAAATAATCTTAAAATATCACTACATTAATGCACGCCTAAAAATGTGCATTCTAGAGGGTTGCAAACTTCTTTTCACATTTGAATGTGTCAAAGTATATTAAATTATGTATAACTATAAGAAACCATTCAAGCACAACACGAGCACAATTTTGGCAATTTTTGACCCTTTCCCCTATAGTGTAAGTAATTTGCCAAACCTTACTTGATTACATAAGAATTTTTAATTTTTTACAGTTTCTATATGCTAAGAAAACCAAATAATTTACATTATTATGAAGTGTTCATTAAGCAATTCCACATGATGACTACAATAAAGTGTACTGTTAATTACTTCAGTCGCATCCATTGTGTTCTGTTCGTAGACTTTGTTTGTTTTATCTTTGCAGGTGAGCTGGTGTGGCTAGTGGAGGGAAAGTTCCTCGACACTTGACTTTCCCTTTGCCAATCAGAAGACAGCAGGAGTTGCCTAGCGCTTAGGAAATTCAGCTCTTCTCTCTCACACCTCCATTGTGCTAACTTCAGAAATCTCTCCGTGGAGCAGTAATGCCAAACCTCACGCACAGGATGCCGCATGATATACCAGATTTTGCCCCGATGTTACATGACCAGCTGCTGGTCACTTCTTCAAGGGAATGGTGGTGGTGTTTGGCACTCCCGACTTTTTATTTCAAGTAGGAAAGGCGGGTGGTGGGGGGGGGGAAGTAGAGGGGGAAGATCCTCTCAACAGATTATCAGTGTCTCTGTTGAAATTATATTACTTTTTTTAAATTCTCCATTAAATGTTTCCCATTTGCAATAACTCTAGATTTTTCAAAATCGATCATGTGTCCGGTGGTTTTGTGTTCTGCTATGGCCGACTTCTTTGAATGCCTCAGTGGACTGGTGCATACACATATTTAATTAATAAAACTTAACTAATAAGAAACTGAAATTTGTAAAATATGCTAAATGAAAATGCTTTGTGAAAAATTATATAATTATAATAATAATAATTAATAAAAAATCCTACTGCTGCTACTCCAAGCTACAATCACTTTCAAAAGTCTGTTCCTATAGTCAGTACGAGTAACTACATCTTCCTCTGAACTCAAACTTAAGGTTTTCCTGTGCCTTCCATGCCTCCTAAGGGCCACATTGAATTACTCTCACCATCCACAAAAGTCTTGCTGAGGCATTATTCACTATCCCTAAACTCTTCATTATTCCCTCTCATTCCCGAGGTAAGAACACACAGCAGTGCTTAAGTTCTCTGAAAGGCATTTCTAACTCTGATAATAATATTTTCATTCATCAGCAAGATGCTATGGACAACGTAATATTGGAGTACTAACTTCAAAGGGTGCTGAAATTTATAAGTTTTGCAGTATTAGGTCTCCCATCCACCTTAGGACAACTCGGATATTGCTCTCCCCCTTCTTCCTGAAGTGGATACCTTGCAGGGAAACCTTAGATTCCCCTCGGCTTTTTTTGAACATGGAATTTTTTGGCAGTGGGAGGGGTTTCATGGAGCCTTTCTATCTCTCGTATCACGCTTGGGACTCCTGGCGAGAGCAAGTTGCACCATTCTCTTACGATGATGGGATAACTAAACAGCCACAAGCAATGTGCAAAAGTGGACTTCAGAAAATTTCGGAGAAGGCTGTGTTGGTCTTATGGAACAACTTTTGAAAGTGATTGTACATCTCCAACATGTGGACTGTGAAGACAGCATGATTAAATAGAAAATGATTGGCTTCAATGAAATGATCAAAACGGGGTATAGTGAAAGTCCTAGTAACATAGTCGGTTGATTTAAGGCAAAGGAGTAAAAATTTACTTCAAGAGAAGAGCATTCACAACTTGTCTCTTCTGTCTCCTTGTTGGCTCTCTCATTTAAATCATACCTAAACATTTTGGAATGCCTCCTCAAACAATCTGGCCCAGTACTGAATGAAGCTTCCATGGCATCAGCAAAATCAGGTGGAAGTGGGGCTCCCGTTCGGTACTTCATTTCGTCTGAGACATTAACCTTTGGAATGTCATTGACAGAAAATCAATATTAAATGAAAGACTAAAAACACAAAAAGATAAAGCTGTGGCTAATTATAAACCAAAATTACAAAAAATGATAAAATAATCAAATATTAATCATAATATATTTAAATAAAAACTCTGTACGTACAAAGCAAAATTTGTAAAATTTGTGCAGGACAATATGCAGATTTGTAAATGATTCAAAAAGCTTCATTAAAGATTTTTTTCTGATGTGCTTTAATAGTGAATACAGTTGAATTAAAATAATTAATGCTAGCTTTTATCAATGGCATATTGCCTAAATGAAGATGCAGTGAAATAATGTTTCCAAATATACTATTGGCTGCAGAACTTTAAGTCTTCAGAAATTTTTTCAATAAATATTGAGGAAACAAATTTGAGAGATTTTAAATTATTTTGTGTCAAATGACTGCATTGAAACAGGACCAATATATGATTAGTCCCAGTGAGAAATGGGTGGTGGAATCCACGTGGAAATGTAACGTGGATACCACGTGTTTTTGGTCGTGGAATCAACGTGGAACCCACGTGGAAATTTGGTGGAAAAATTAAAACAGCAGTAGGTGCTGTCCTAAAACCATTAAAACCTCAACCACTCTATATCTAAACCTTCTATGTATGTGTCTACGATTTTTCATGTGCTCTCATGGCTGCCTTTCCACGAATTATATAAAAATAGAATGTGCGATACATTTTCACATAACTAGCGTGGTTTCAGGATGATAAATGACGCAATGTCACCAGAGTGTTCAGCTCCACAGATTAGAAATTCTGTTTAACATTTTATGCTAATCACCACAAATCCACTTGAAATCAACGTGGATTCCACGTGGGTCCAACCACTCGATATCCACCACCACCATATATCCACGAGTCAACGTGGATTCCATGTGGGTTCCACGTGGATTCCACCACCCATTTCTCACTGGGCGTATGTCAATCCTATTAAGCCCCAACATCGTACATTAAATAAAAGCATTTGGATGTACTGTAAAGTCAGAATTAAGACCACCACTTGCTTCAAAAAACTCTGAATGAAAAGTAGAAGGACCTATGGCTTAAGTAAGTGGTACTGAATGCTAGTGAACCAAAGACAAAGCATCCAGCTCAGTTCAACTATAATTATTTCCATAATTATGCCCCCTACCCTGAATGCAAATCACAAACTTGTGAAGGAGACACATCAAGCAGTCATCACCAAGTAAAACAAAAAGAGCATTGAATTTTCCATAGTTGCCAACTGTAGTACAAAAGTCATTAATGCAGTGATGACAGCTAGATACCTTCCCTCTAGGAGGTGGTTCATCAAATTGTTACATCAGATCGTTGACACTCGTCATCAAGTCAACTTAAAATCAAGTAAACATGATAATCAGTGCTTTCAAATATGTCCTTAGCTTGAGGTGAGCTCTATACTAACATATCCAAATTAACATCTGTGATGTATTACGTTTGTCACTTGATCCTGCCGCTTCACGGCAGGCAATTGTTCCTGGAATAAAAACGTGGTGTTGCCGCCATCTTGGCAGTTGCACGCTGGCACTGGAATGGTCGTTTTGATTTGCCCCGATATACCACATTGGCGACGAGGATGCCGGCATTAATGGAGAAGTTTATCGCGGAGGAAGAAGGGTGGGACTCCTACGAAGAGCGGATGGAGCAGTATTTTATCGTGAACGACCTGGTCGGGGATACTCACGAAGAAAAAAAGAAGGCCGTGTTACTTTCTTCGGTAGGAAAAGCTGCATACGCCGTCCTGAGGAACTTGTGCGAGCCAAAGAGGCCGGCAGACATAACATACCGGGGGCTTTGCGATCTACTCAGGCAGCATTTCTGCCCCAAAGCCTCGGTGATCGCCCAAAGCCATCAGTTCCACAAAACCGTGCAGGGGAAGACAGATTCCGTAAGAGACTTCGCCACAGAACTGAGAAGGGTTTCCCGAGGCTGCAATTATGGCGCTTTTTTAGATCGCGCACTCAGGGACCAGTTCATATTAGGGCTTCGGGACAGAGAGATCGTACGGGCCCTGTATCTTGAAAGTGAGGACCTAGCATTTGAGAGGGCGGTGGAAATCGCTTCATCGCGGGAAGGAGCCTCCAGGAACGCCGAGGCTTGCAACTTGTTCGCACCGTCGGAGGAAGTGGCTGCGGTTGGGGTCTATTTTGTAGACCGGGACAACTCGACTGGGGTTGGAGAGGAGCATGAAGAAGACATTTTTCGGGTCACGACCCAAGGAAAGGGGAGAAGACCGGCCGGACCTCCCCGAAGTGCGGCATCATCAGGGGGAAACGCAGCGATGGTGTGTTTCTGCTGCGGAAGGAGGGGCCACTCAAGAATGGAGTGTCGATTTCGGCGTGCTAGGTGTGATCGATGTCAACGGGTGGGCCATTTAAAGGCAATGTGCAAACAGGGTCACTTGGGTGAGTACGAAAAAAGGGTATTTCATAGTGAGATTTCTGAAGGGTGTATGGAGGAGCGGGAAGAAAAGGGTGTTGGAATTTTTGATTTAGAGGTTTCTTCTGTTAGGGGTGAGAGTTATGGCGAAGAGTTCCCCTCACTTTTCAATATTAATTCTGCACTCGGGGATGCGCCATTTAAAGTGGCAATCTTAGTAGAGGGGGTCAAGCTGGATATGGAAATTGATACGGGTTCGGCCATTTCAGCAATATCGGAGGGCTGTTACCAGAAATATTTCTCAGAGTTGCCCCTGCAAAGAACAGCCATACGGCTTAAATCTTACTCCAACAACCTTATAAAACCAGGGGGCACCATTGGGGTAAAGGTCCGCCACAAGAGTAGAGTATATGAATTGTCACTCTTTGTCGTCAAAAATGGAGGGCCGCCAATCATGGGGAGGGATTGGCTAAAAATTTTAAGAGTGACCATACCAGTAATGCATTTGGGTGTCAGAGATCCCAAGTTGGAGAGGGTGCCAGAGAAATTTACCACATTATGGGAAGGTGAACTGGGCACGTTTAATAAGGGTGAAGTGGCTTTAATTCTAAAACCTGAGGCCAAACCGGTTTATTGCCCTCCGAGAGCATTAGCATTTGCGCTCCGAAACAAGGTGGATGAAGAGTTAGACAGGCTTGTTAGGGTGGGAATCCTGCACCCTGTAGACTTCAGTGCGTGGGCCACACCAATAGTACCGGTGGCTAAGAATGATGGCAGTGTTAGGATCTGTGGGGATTTTAAAATTACTCTCAATCCAAATTTACAAATTGAGCGATATCCCTTGCCAAGGGTTGATGAAATATTTGCTAAATTAGAAGGGGGAGAAAAATTCTCAACAATCGACCTTGCCCAGGCTTTTCAGCAACTCACTCTAGATGCAGGGTCGCAGGAGCTTTGTACAATCAACACCCACAGGGGCTTATTTAGATATTGTAGACTTCCCTTTGGAGTTGCTTCTGCTCCAGCAATATTTCAAAGAATAATGGGCCAAGTCATGCAGGGATTAAAGGGAGCAGCTTCTTTCCAAGATGACATTATTGTAACAGGTAGGAATGACAAGGAACATTTGGAAAACTTGGACCGGGTGCTGAACAAGCTTTGCGGGTTAGGGTTTAAAGTCAATAGAGGTAAATGTCGGTTCATGGAAATGTCGGTGGAATATCTGGGTCACAAAATTGACAGGGAAGGCCTGCACCCAACTATTTCCAAAGTAGAGGCAATAACTAAATGTCCACCACCTAGAAATGTATCTCAGCTGAGGGCATTCTTGGGGCTAATTGAATATTATTCCAAGTTTCTGCCAAACTTAGCAACCAGGTTGGCCCCCCTTCATGAGCTGCTACGTAAGGAATCCAAGTGGGATTGGTCTGAGAAGTGTGAGGAGGCTTTTCAGTCAGTTAAAACCTCTATTGCTTCAGCTGGAGTCCTTGCACATTACAACCCCTCCTTGCCTATCATTTTAGAATGCGATGCATCTTCGTATGGACTAGGGGAAGTGTTGATTCAGAGATATACAAATGGACTAGAGTGCCCCATTGCTTTTGCTTCAAGATCACTGAGCAAAGCGGAAACTAATTATGCACAAATTGACCGCGAAGCTCTAGCAATCATCTTTGGGGTTAAGAAATTTACCCAATACCTATATGGGTGGAAATTTACTTTGAGAACAGATCACAAGCCCCTGCTTTACATTTTAGGAGAAAAGAAAGGTATTCCCCAAATGGCAGCCAACAGGTTACAGCGCTGGGCAATAATCTTGCAAGGGTATGATTTCCAAATCAAGTACATAAAGGCCACGGAAAATAGGGTTGCGGATGGACTTTCAAGGTTGCCACTTAGAGAAGAGGAGGTAGAAATGAAAGAATTCTCATATATTGAGTTGGGAGAAAGAGAATTTCTGCCGGTTACTGTAAAGAGAGTGCGACAGGAATCTCAAAGGGACCCCCTATTAGCCAAGGTCCTGGACTATTGCATGTTCGGGTGGCCGGTAAAGGGGGAAGAGAATGTAAAGCCCTATTTTAACAGAAAAATGGAACTAAGTGTGGAACAGGGATGCCTGATGTGGGGTAATAGGGTTGTTATCCCTGAAAAGTTGAGGCCCATTATCTTGAACGAATTGCATGCCAGTCATCAGGGCATTGTAAAGATGAAGTCTGTTGCGAGGTCATATGTTTGGTGGCCTAAGCTGGATGAGGACTTAGAAGCGTTAGCTCGGGCATGCACCGCATGTGCAGAAAATAAACCCCTCCCAAATAAAGCCCCTTTGAAATGCTGGGAAAGGCCAGATAAACCATGGGTACGCTTACACATAGATTTAGCTGGTCCGTTTATGAGTAAAGTCTTTCTTGTGGTAGTTGACAGTTCCACAAAATGGCCAGAGGTTTTTCAGCTGAGTAATAGCAGCTCAGAGGAAATTTTGGGTCACTTAAGAGCTCTGTTTGCAACCTTTGGGCTACCTGAGGAAATTGTGAGTGATAATGGCACACCATTTACCTCTTGGGAATTTCAGAACTTTTGCTCTATGAACGGGATTAGGCACAGGTTTTCCCCTCCATACCATCCTGCTACAAATGGGGCTGCAGAGAACCTGGTAAAGTGTTTCAAAAGCAAGATAAAGACCCTAGTAAACTCAAATGTACCCTTGCACATTGCCTTACAACGGTTCCTGTTTGATTGCAGAATAAGCCCTCATTCCACTACAGGGGAGCCACCCAGTCTGTTGATGTTTGGGCGGGTTCTTAGGTCACGCCTATCACTTCTCAAACCCAGCATTAATCAGACCGTCACCACGAAGCAGGAGCACCAAAAGAGGTCCCATGGCACCTCTACCCAACTGAGGACCTTCAATGTGGGTGACAAAGTGTGGGCTACAGCCTACACCAGAGGAGGAGCAAGACAGTGGAAAGAAACTACTGTTGTGTCAGTGCTGGGATCAAGAAATTACAGGGTGGAGACAAAAGATGGAAGTGTGTGGCATCGCCACATTGATCAGCTCAGGGAAGTGGGGACTGGGGTGATAGGTAGGGCTGAGGAAACTCAGGTTTCGAGTGAAATGAAAAGTGAGTTAATCGTTCCAGGGAAGGCAACTGCTATGAGCTGCAGCAGAAGTGGTAGTTCAGAGCCTGTGGGGTACTGGCAGACAGGGTTGGGAAAGGGTTGTGACAATGTGGGGAGTGTGCAAAATGACTCAATAAAAAAAACAGGGGGGGATAGTGAACCAAGAGTTGAGGAAATGCAAACACGGTACCCTAAAAGGGCAAGAAAAGTAAAAGAAATGTGGAACGTGTGAGCATTGGTGGGGGGGAGTGATGTCAATCATTGAGATTTTTTTTTCTCTTTCTTTCTTTTTTTTTGCTAATGTCAGCTGTTCCTCTGTGTATGTAATTAATTCCTTTGTATTATATAATTAGTCTCTTGTTTGTCGGGTTGGGATGTTCCCTCTCTTTTTGGGAAGGGAGGAGTGTGATGTATTACGTTTGTCACTTGATCCTGCCGCTTCACGGCAGGCAATTGTTCCTGGAATAAAAACGTGGTGTTGCCGCCATCTTGGCAGCTGCACGCTGGCACTGGAATGGTCGTTTTGATTTGCCCCGATATACCACAACATCCAATTAAATCACTTGGTGAGTGAGTATCTGAGTCTACACCTGTAGGGATCACTAGGCCCGATGCATGGATCAACAATGGATCACTGCCTAATACTCTCATCATTTGTTCCTCCATTATTATTTGCAAACTCAAGCAAAGTATCAAAAACCTGGTGGCCAAAAATCGAAGCTTTGGAGAGGTGATTGGGTGAATAAAGCTGTTTAAGGGCAGGGAGTTATATTGATATTTTGACCGTGTCCCAGAAGATTGCCATTACTGTAATCAATGAATAGATTCTGGCACAGCTTTGTGTAGTTTCATTCTTAGTGATTGTATAAAATTAACGGAGACAGCTAATTGAAAATAACCATGTGAGTGACTTCATCTATGATGCACTCCATGCATAAATGAAAGGAAGGAAACTAGGCTTCCTTGAGCAATTTGAGATCAAGAATGCCCAAAATGACTCAAATTCAAGGCTTTTAAACGAATATTCATTTCCATATTTCTCTCTGCTCTCATAGATAGCCCACCCTTCTGCCAATGCATCTCATCCAATGCCTTAAAAAAATATGCTACCCTAAACACTCCACCCCCATCGTACTCCCCTCCCTCTCCCCTTCACAAGCATTTTGAGAGTTCGGAGGCCCAAGCCCCAAGATTGCCCACTGCGGGGCAACACGATCTTTTGCAACAGATACACTGGAGTGCAATATCACAAGAGGATGTATTTTTAGGTGAGACATATCATATATACATCATATATTTCACAGTGGTGTAAACTAGTGTGAATATGCATAGGGGGGATGGGATAGCCTGGGGTGGCAAACCCCCCCTCAAGCTATGCGGGATCCGGGAAAATTTTTGAATAATGACATGCCTAGAAATACATTTTACATAATTTGGGCACTAAAATTTTGACCAAAAACAGACGAACAGCTATCGCAGGCACTACAGATGGATCCCGAATTAACACTAGAAAAAGCAATGAGAAAAGCATAGATTGCGGAGGAAATATGACAACAACACCAGACGGTTCGGAGAGGGACAAACGGCAGGAGTCCACAAGAATTGTCCAGAGTTGAGGCAAAGGTGGTGGTGCATCAACATAAGCAATCCATGAATAAGAAAATGGGTCAAGGAACTAAGCAAGCACCAAAAGCGTGTGGCAGATGCGGTAGAGTGCCTCAACATGTATTTTCGATGTGTCCAGCGTGAAATTCTGAGTGCAACGTTTGCAATAAAAAGGGTCACTGGGCGAGGGCATGTCGTTAAAAGAAAAGGGTAGAAACAGTCAAAAAGGGATCGGGATGGGTTCCTTGACACTCCCTGTGCCTACCCTAACAATTTAACTTTAAGCAGGTGTAATTATTATGTTTGTAAACTAGACAATAGTTTTTAATAAATATTTTATTCTGAGGCCTTGGGGGGGGGGGGATCTATCCCCTCATCCTTCCCGTAGTTACACCACTGTCATTTCATAAATGTGAGATGCTGGTAATCTTGGAATTTGGTGACTCAATTTGAGTTTGGACACTCTAATGAGTCCTCATAATATCAATGTGGTAACTAAGTGAAGTTTGACTTGGAATCAAGACTTGAGTGACGTTCCGGAATACAACTCAACTTTACAAATGCAATGAAATATTACACTAAAAAGGGATTTGTCAGTAGTTCTTGTGCACCGTCAGGAAATGCTTTTAATTTACACTGGAAGTGGTGAATTAAAAATTTGCATTAAGACTCTTTTGAACACACAACTTACCAATATATGCTGGCTGTGGACACAAACAATTGCCAGAAACAGTGTGAGGGTAGATGCAACCAACAGACCAGCATGCCGAAAAGCATCACCCATTGCCATCATGCCAGATCCAATATTTCCTCTCAATAGATGAATCAGGGTTTCTACTGTGCTAAAATAAAAATGAAATACATAAATTGAAGTAGGCCATTTGTACGTATTTATTCAAATGGCTCAGAGTAAAGAACAAAAATTAGTACAGTGGAACCTCGATAAAACGAGACCCCAAGGGGCTGAAATACATCACTCGCTATAGCGAATTGTCATTTCACTGCAGGTAGAGCAAGTAATAGCCAATAAACCCATTATCAAGACTTATTTAGGAACAGGATTGGTGTGTCGACGAAGATATTTCTATCAAATCTAAATTTAAGAATAAATCCTGAAGAAAGGCGATTTTTCCATCACTGAATTCCTTACCTTAATAACAAACTAGCCATTAAATGTAAAAGCGCCGTACCTAATCAAAATCATGCCAGGCATTGCTTTGTCAATCATTATCCCAATGCACAGCAGACCAAGCCACTTTTCTATGAACTATGTGCATTAGCATGATCATTCCGTTATTTTGGTATTTACCGCTTAAAATTCATACTTTTAGACTGTATCACGATTACATTACGCTTCAATTGCCTCCATTGGTGTCTGTATGTTGTTCCTCCGCGTTTCACGGTAGGGATGGGCAAAAATAACCGGTTTTTTCAGAAGGTTAACCGAGTAAAAACCGGTTATTTTTCGACGCCGGTTAACCTGAGTACTCGTTTTTTTTTTTGGCATAACGGAAAAATAACCTAAGAAAAATAATTTGACTCCTGATTCCCGCACTCTCTCGCGAACCGTTGGAACTACCAGCACTTTTGCCGCTGCCACTGGATAAGGTTTTCCTGCGCCTCTACCGGCCACAGAGAACATTAAAACCGGTATTTTTTGATGCAATAGAAAAACCTAGTGGCCGGTTAAAACCTAGGCCACGATAGTACTCGTTGGCATAACCGATGGCAGGCGGGAGAGAAAAAACCGGATGAGGGAGTACTCGTTGGGGAAACCTATCGCTGTGGGAAGGTTTTTATCAATGGAAAAACCTAGTGACCGGTTAAAACCTAGGCCACGAGTACTCGTTGGCATAACCGATGGCAGGCGGGAGAGAAAAAACCGGATGAGGGAGTACTCGTTGGGGAAACCTATCGCTGTGGGAAGGTTTTTATCAATGGAAAAACCTAGTGACCGGTTAAAACCTAGGCCACGAGTACTCGTTGGCATAACCGATGGCAGGCGGGAGAGAAAAAACCGGATGAGGGAGTACTCGTTGGGGAAACCTATCGCTGTGGGAAGGTTTTTATCAATGGAAAAATCTAGTGGCCGGTTAAAACCTATGCGACGAGTACTCGTTGGCATAACCGATGGCAGGCGGTTATGGCAGGTCACAGGTATAGGTTTTTTCAAAGCATATCAACTAGTAAAAACTGTAACGAGTACTTGGTTATTCTACGGTTATTGCAAAATAACCTGAGGAAAATAACCAAGGCGTTGGAGTAGCTATTGCGGAAGTTAAATGGATATGAAGTAAATGAAATATTATATTGGTTCGCGAAAGCATGCCTGCCATGTGACCAAATTCAATAGTACAAATATGAATATTAAAAATTCGGGGGGGAGCCGGTACCCTCTTAGCTGTTTATACAATCAGGATCGAAAGTGTCGTAGTTCCCCATAAAATTTCGGGGGGGGGGGTTGTTATGGACCCCCTAGCTTTTAATAAACTTATTTATATTCAAGCACAGTCATGGTTAGGGGGTTCTGTCCCCCCCGGGAGGACCGTAGTCTCGTTAGAAAATCTGGGGGGTTAGACCCCCTTAGAGCTCTGTTATAATTTTAGTTATGTTAAAGAATGTCTGCGACATCGGAGTGGCTAGGGAGTCTCAGGGGACCCGGCCGCCTGTGAAAATTCTGGGGGGTATGGTGACCCCCCTATTTTTTTATGTTGATTTTGTTACTTTCAAGCACGGCTGTATCTGGAGGCGTCCTGGCCCCACAGAAGGGGTCGTAGTCCCCCTTAAAATTTCGGGGGGGGGGGGTTATGGCCCCCCTAACTTTTTCGTTTTAGACTCCGCTACATTCAAGCACTGTCATATTTAGGAGGCCCGGCCCCCCCTGGAGTACCGTAGTACCGATAGAAAATCTGGGGGGCGGGACCCCCTTAGCTCTCTGTTATAAATTTAGTTATGCTATATATCTATGCTATACATAAAGCATGTCTGCGACATCGGAGTAGCTAGGGAGTCTCAGGGGACCCGGCCGCCTATAAAAATTCTGGGGGGGGGGTCCCGCCACCCATATTTTATAGCGGGATTACGGTCTTCCAGGGGGGGCCGGACCTCCTAAATATGACAGTGCTTGAATGTAACTGAGTCAAAAACGAAAAAGTTAGGGGGGCCATAACCCCCCCCTCCCCCCGAAAATTTATGGGGGACTACGACCCCTTCTGTGGGGCCAGGACGCCCCCAGATACAGCCGTGCTTGAAAGTAACAAAATCTACATAAAAAACTAGGGGGGTCATCATACCCCCCCCCAGAATTTTTATAGGCGGCCGGGCCCTTTGATGACCGAACTAACTTACCAATTGATTTTTATTATTTTTTTGCAAATCCTATTTATTTGACGATAAATCAAGAGATATTATGAAAGAAATCCCGAGCGAAAATTTTAAATGCTTTTTCAAACATGTTCCCAAATAGAAACCACACCACAAGAACACCACAAAATTTTGCTATTGCTTTCAGAATAGATATACACTTGACCAGAAAAATAAGTTTAACATATTGATCTTTTGAATAAATGAACATTTATTACTGGAGAGCGATGGTAGGGAAATATATCGAATAAACCGCATACTCACAACAAGGGTGATGAAAATAACCAATTTTGAAAAGGTATAATTAACGACCAATGTATATATACAAGTCATGCGATTCACTAAAAAAAATACTGCTTCTTTACATTTACATTCTTCATTTAAATAACAAAAGGTGTAAGGGTAATCACAGATACGAAACATAATTTTCATGAATTTTTATAAATATGTTCCCAGAACTGCAAACGGTTAATCGGACATGTTGGTCTGATAAAGACAGTATACTGCCGATTAAAGTCGAGGGACATGGAAAGAACGGAAAAGGAAGACCTCGAACTAAATTTAAATCGAACGTGTAATGAAGGACGTGAAAGAGAAGAAATCCGCAGATGTGAAAAAGATTAGCTGATAAGAGAATTGATTAGAGACCTGCGTCAGACTAATCTTAGGATTATTAAATTGACATTCCACCTCAATTCAACAAACTCCTGTCCCTCAGGGTCCCTTCGGCCTGTTATGATCACTATGTGAGGTCCTACACTTTTTGTCTGCCGTTTGTTATTTAAGGATAGTTACTTTTCAATTGCCTAGTTTAGGTATAAGTAGTATCTCCAGTTTCATGTAAAACGAGCGCATGGTAAGTACTTAGATTACCACGCGAAAATAATTTTTTTATTGGAGAGCAACACTTTGATGAAAATTTCTGTATAGGTATACATCCACCACAAACTGATTACACCTGAAGATCGTTTTGTAATTTTTTTTAGTCGTATATGCCCATTAACTTTTTTTTAGCGATTTTGCAAAAGAAACGTGCCTTGTATCACATAATACCTTCTATTTCGCCACCAAAATGTCTGATAGCCATAAATAACGGCTTATTTTGAAGCTAAGCATTTTTTAAAGATTCTGAACGAGCAAAAATTGATTAAATTTTATTTCCTTTTTTATTATATTTAAATGTTTTTAAAAATGTTACTTATTTTGCCTCAAATACTCCGTCCCATAATTGACCCAAACTTTTATTTTGTAATATAAATACACCCATCTTACTTTTACAAAAATAAAATTTAGTGGTGACTCATAATTTAATTTTTAGAAAATATTTAAAAAATTACGTTTTTGTCCCGCGTAGCATTCCGGCTTCTCTACTGAAAATACATACCTTAGACCTATAATACAAGCATGTAGGTACGATACGTGCTAAAGGCAATAGTAATGTAGTACCTTGCAGGAGGGGCGTAGCTAGGAATGTAAGCTAGGGGGGGGGGGGTTTAAGGCGAGACTAATGCTGGGATCTGGGGGGTATGGACCACCCGCCAGGTAAGCAGGAGGTGCGTAGGCCCTCCCCCAGAAATATTTTAAGATTAATGGTTCAAAATGGTGAGTTTTACGGCTTTCTGAGAGATATTTGATTAACCCTAACACTATTCTATAATTAATATTATTCCAATTAAGTAAAATGGATTAAACTTATAAATTTCTCTGAGGTCTAGGAGGGGGGGTTATCCCCGAAACCCCACCCCCAATCGCTGCACAGCGCTGCAGCTAAATGCTAAGCGGAACTTTAAATGCGCATTTCCTTTTCATTTGTTTGGTGTCCCAATACCCACGCCACACGCCTATTGTGGCCAGTGGCGCAGCGAGGGGGGGTTTTGGGGGATAAACCCCCCCAGAGCTCAGAGAAATTTTTAAGTTGAATCCATTTTACTTAATTCGATTGATATTCCTAGACGAATATTGTAAGGATGGATAAAGCATCCTTCAAAAAGCCATAAAACTAACCATTTTGAACCATTTGACTTTAAATTCCGCAATTTATTAATCTCGCACCTACCGCTTATCCTGGTGGGCATACCAGACCCCACACACCCTGGTGTTAGTGTTGCACCTAAACACCCCCCAGCCTTAATTTCTAGCTGCGCCCCTGATTGTGGCGGCTAGCGGGGAAGTATGCAGATGCATCAAATTCGATCGCGTGTCCTGTAGCTTTGCGTTCCACTACAGCCGCAGGAACTTCGTCTTTTACTCGAGTTGAATGGCCGGCTGTTGCTCTTCCGATCGAGTTTTGACAGTGCCTCCAGTCTCCCCGATGTATTCTTTGCTGCAGGGACTTTCGCAAACTCCTTCGATTTGAAACGGTGCCCTGTCCTTTACGCTTCCCAAGATGTGTACAAATTACCCGTGGGGTTTAAAAATCGCTTAAAACTTCCGAAGGATGTGAAGGTGTGTCAGTTTCATCGGTCGTCCAGACGGCAACGAAAAGCTCGTGTTTTTTTTGTGGAAAGAGGGCGTGAAAATAATAGTCGGTCATTATTAGTGTCATTATGTATAACCTAACCGCGCCGCGCATTTTGCCACAATTTTGGATAAAAATCTATCCCTGCCAGTATATTAACATGTTTTTCAAATTGCATGAGTACTTACACGTATAAAAACGTAAAATATAAATAACATATTTATTTACGCTTTTCGGGGGCTTCATTAGAAGACTGAATATGTCCGTTGAGAAATTTCTTGGTAAGTGAATATTTTTTCACATAGCTGAGCGTTTCCATATGATACAAGATTTAACCTGAATTAGCAGTGTTTTCTCTACGACCACAATAGTGTACACATAGTTTGCGAAATGGGATAAATGTGACGTAAGGAATGAAGGCCTTTTTTGACTACCCTAGTTTCGGATGTTTTCCTGTTGACCTTGTACCCAATCTCTTTTTCTGGATAGCGCTCCGTTGTCGCCACAGTTACAACGAATAAAAGATTTCTTTGTTTCTGAAGGGTAGATTCTTTTTGTAATTCAGAAACGCAATGTAAGAAACATAATCTTAGAATTGTTTAGTAGTGAAGATGATGAGGTTCTACCTCGTTTGAGCCAATCAGGAATGCGGATTTCCTTCAGTTGGTTCGGGCAAGTCGCCAAGGGAGCTCAAGACCCGTCATTGTCTCTCACAACTCAAAGGTTGCCGCAAGAGCCTTTTCTCACTCAGCTTGCGTAGTACATGTGTTGTTTGCTCCGCTTCTCGACGACATTCATTCCTATCCATGAATCACTTTGCTCATTTCAAGAAAATCTATGCCAAGAGGAATCCAGTGAGCGAGTTAATTCACCCCGTCGCGTCGACATGTAAACAATTGAGCAACGTGGAAGCGCTTCGAAACGAAAAGGAACCGGAGGCGACAATTGCAGTCCTCGGAAATAACATGTGCTCGCCGTGACATTGACCTCATAGTTCTCTTTGAAGATTCAAGGATTCGACAAAGTTACAAATACAGACAAATTCCCACACCAATATCAGTTTTCGTCGTGTTAAATCTCTCAGACAGAAAATACGCCGGACTGAAGACGGAAATCAATGCTAGAAGGTGGGCGTAATTTATAAAATTAGAGCATAAAAGAGTGTAATGAAAATTATAGTGGAGTTTCCGAATGGTACTTTTCTGCCTTTGAAATTTATAGTGCTTTACGTTGCGGAGAAAAGGGCGATGAGGAAGGGGAACGAGAAAAGACCGAAGATGAGGTTGAGGAGGATAATGAAGAAGGTGAAAGGACGGAGAGGAGGAAAGAAGGAGAAAAAGAGGAATGATGAAGAGCTAGACATGATGAGTGGGGAGAGAAAACTGGTAGAGGGAATAGGGAGACGAGAGAGAGTTTGGACCACCGAGTGACTAAGAAATCATGACCCGATCGGCGTGCGCTCGTGACGTCATCAATTTATCTGCGCAAGGGATGATACCGTTAATAAATGATCGTAGTTTTTCCCGGCGAATCGAATGAATAAAATCTTCTCGGGTTAAGCACCGGGTCAGGCTTTTTGAGGCCAACGTTTCAATGAGTACCCCCTGGCTGGAGATGAGTGAGGTACTCATTGAAACGTTGGCCTCAAAAAGCCTGACCCGGTGCTTAACCCGAGAAGATTTTATTCATTCGATGATACCGTTGATTGCCGTTTATGCGAATAGTCCGAGGAGCAGGTAATAGATCGAAAAACGCATAAATACGGATCTCACTCTGTTTTCCAGGCACTATCGATATAGATAGTTTAGAAAATCGGTGAACGAGCTCTTTATACGATCCATAAAAAAATGTGGAAAAGCAGAAGTTGTAGAATCCACGAATGTTTAGGACATAGATGTATAGGTGTAATCCTATGGTTGATCTGATTGCTAGAGTGTTTGATTCCTACCCGCAGGGTACCGGTTCAAATCCGGCGGTGGAGGAGATATTTCAGAAACCGTTCGATCCTTGATTGAGGCTTTGTGAAGGCACTTCAAGTGCAGCACTCCGTCAGTCGGATAGGACGTTAAGCCGTGGTCCCCTTGGCGTCTTTCGCTAAGAGCAGGCTAATGCCGACACCGGGTTTCTCTGCTCCCTTCCTTCCATGCCCTTCTCTCATCGTGTAAATGATCTTAGCTGTCGGTCGCCTCCTCCATTACATACGTACATCATAACTGACAAGGGGAGACCACGAAAGTTGCTCCGCCTTTTTCGATGCCGTATTTTTTATGGCCTTCGGAATGGTGAACACATCCCTGAACTAGTAGTGGTTCCGTTGAATGGGCCTTAGTTTGGCTGTAATTAATTAATTTTCATGCGGTACTTTTCACAATACGGATATAGTCCCATGATATCACTCTTATCTCAAGCGGGTCGGGTGGGGTAGTGGTTAGCGTTTACGGCTGCCACCCGGGGGACCAGGGTTCTCCGTGATGGCTTTTTATTTTCTTGCCTCCATTGTGAACATACGGTGTCAACTTTTTTATTAATTTTAATTGCGACAAGCAATTAAAATTAATAAAAAAGTTGAGACTATGAAAACATGAGACTATTTTTTTATCACCATAATGGCGCTAGGTATTTAAGCAGTGTCATTTCAAACACGGAGATACGACGACTACACTAGCATGGGGTTGGTGTGCGCCAAATTGTTAATTTTTTCATTGCTTATACTGATCAACTTCCACATTAAAAATGGAAACCACTCTTGCTAGAGCACATGCCTTTAAAGGCTCGCGGCGACCAACAACATCCGTACAGACATAATTAATAAGAACAAAAAACGATTATAAAATGCCATATTTCTCGAACACTTGTAATTCACTTTACTCCAAAGGGCGTTTACTTACACAGTACCTATGTGCTAAAATAACCATTCCGAAATATAATTTCCATTAATAAATAGGATGAAATAAAAGTTTATGACCCTGGACCGGACGTGGTAGCGTATAAAATACGTCAATCTTCGAAAGCCAAGGATTTCAACATCGTACGTACATTCTGGGCTAGAATGGTCTCGTGTATTCCTACAATGTACTTTGACTGTCTATATTGCGAGTTTTCAAAGTTCGAGGTATTGTAGCTAATTTTTTTTAGATCAGCAAGAGGAACCCGTCACACGTGGAGTATAAATTACGCCGGGAGACCGGCCGTATACCACCTCTGTACCACCTATAAATGTACAAGATTTTACTAATTTCTACAAGTAAAGATTAATTTTAACAAAAATCGAGTATTATCATATATGCACATAACATAGGCAAAGTACGCCATTCGCCCGGTTGTGAAGCAATAACAATCGCGCCCGCTAGAGGGTTAAAAGCAACAATTACACCAAATGTGTCTTGTGCTCGCCGCTTCCCAAAATCTTCCGTAGCCCTTCCAATATAATAACAAGATATGCACCAACAAATGTCATTTCTACCAAAAAAAAGCCACTGTTTTAGCCACCCGTTAATCTTTCGTTATGTTTTTGAGTAGAAAGTGGAGCCTTCACTTCTCCGCGTTGAAAATGACACTGCTTAAATACCTAAACGTCACTATGGTGATAAAAAAAATAGTCTCATGTCTATGCTTGTCGCAATTAAAATTAGTAAAAAAGTTGACACCGTATGATCACAATGGAGGCAAGAAAATAAAAAGCCATCACGGAGCCTTAAACCCTGGTCCCCCGGGTGGCAGCCGTAAATGCTTACCACTACCCCACCCGACCCGCTTGAGATAAGAGTGATATCATGGGACTATATCCGGATTGTGAAAAGTACAGCATGAAAATTAATTAATTACAGCCAAACTAAGGCCCATTCAACGGAACCACTACTAGTTCAGGGATGTGTTCACCATTCCGAAGGCCATAAAAAATACGACATCGAAAAAGGCGGAGCAACTTTCGTGGTCTCCCCTTGTGAGATGTACGTTTAATATAGTTAACGGTTAAAATTAATCGCTAAAATTGTATTTAACAGTTGAATTTGACCGTTATTTTTAATAAAAATTTATCTTTCATTCGCTAAAATTTTACCCCAACTCGTTCAAAGCTAGCTTCAGTTAATTTTCGTCAAATTTTGGTGAATGTCAATCAATTCGAAACTTTTCCACAGGACAAAGGGAGAAATAAAACGGTACATTAGAATGCAATATACAAGGATAGTGGTGCTAGAATGCAAGGAATAGGCACAGATGAACGCATTCAAACGGAAGCGGGACTGAGTGGATTAGACCCCCAAGTTTCAAATCGCACCTTAAGGCGAGAATACACGAAACCACTCAAAGACAATGTCCGCGACTGACATTTCAGCGCTATCATGTTATCCATATCAGTGTTGAACGTAAGAAAGTGGGTTACCAAAAACCTATGGCTTTGGTACGATTATTTGTTACCTTTAACCTTTAACTTTAATCAGTTACTTTTTCAGAAAAGTAACTTCTAACTTAAATAGTTACATTTCAGGAACGATGAGATAATGGACAAGGTGGGCGAGGAAAGGCAGCTTCTAGATAATATACGGATAAGGATAAAGGTCTGAGGAGTACTGAGCGGGTAGGGAATGATGAAAACTGTTAGAGGGTATAATGTTAGGTAAACGAGGGAGAGGAAGGAAGAGATTGGATATTTAGATAGAATGAAAGGGATTAGGCCATTTAGTAAATTGAAGAAGGAGGGGAGACTTCTTAAATACTCCATAAAAACTTTACTTACTTTAATAATAAATTAAAAAGAATACTTTAATAATAAAGTTGCATTTCACTTCCAGAGGTTTTACTTTAGCTTTAGTCAGTTATTTTTTTTTTGGCAACTTTCCCAACTTGCACTGAGGTGGGTATACTCACGAGGTTGGGTGCTTCACGTGGGTCTTATGTCCGACGTGGTTGCCCACTGGATCCTCCTGATCCGGCTTCGAATCGGGTCCATCCTCTGCGACGTTACCGGCGTTGACCATCACGGGGGTGATGGCGCTACCTTCGGTGGGCACCAGCCACCCCTGGCGGCCATTCTCCACGTGGTCATCCATTGGCGCTCGTATTTCCACCAACAGCCTTTGCGAATTCACCCATGCACCCAAACGGTGACCGGTTCACCTCCACCACTGCTCCCTCCTGAATAGGGAGAAAGAAAGGAAGAAGAACTCAACCTCACGTCTTACAAAAGTTCCTATCTGTTCACGGGACCTAAATTATGAAATAATATACCAAACAAAATTAAATACTTCAGCAGACAGATTTTCGGGGTTACTACCGCGTAGATTCATATCTGCAGACGACAGTATCGCCGGCATTGCAGCAGGCTTCTTCAGGTCAATGAAGTGGAGATCCGTGGAATCGCCCGTCTCTTAGACACCCCGTCGGAGGCTTCTCATTGGCTGGTTCAGAAGGCCCCGCAATGGGAGGACACCGACCTCCGACGGGGTGTTAAGAGACGGGCGATACCGTTCTCTGTTATGTCTGTACGCATGTTGTTGATCGCCGCGAGCCTTTAATGGCATGTGCTCTCGCAAGAGTGGTTTTCATTTTTAATGTGGAAGTTGATTAGTATAAGCAATGAAAAAATTTACATTTTGGCGCACACCAACCCTTGCTAGTGTAGTCGTCGTATCTCCGTGTTTGAAATGACACTGCAATACCTAAACGCCATTTTGATGATAAAAAAATAGTCTCGTGTCTATGCTTGTCGCAATTAAAATTAATGAAAAAGTTGACGCCGTATGATCACAGTGAAGACAACAAAATATACAGCCATCACGAAGCCCCCTGGGTAGTAGCCGAAAACGCTACCACTACCCCACCTGAACCGCCCGCTGAGTGGAGCGATATTATAAAACTATACGCGGCTTGTGAAAAGTACCGCATGAAAATTAATTAATTACAGCCAAACTAAGGCCCATTCAACGGAACCACTACTAGTTCAGGGATGTGTTCACCATTCCGAAGGCCATAAAAAATACGGCATTGAAAAAGGCGGAGCAAGTTTCGTGATCTCCCCTTGTTAGTTGAATTTTGAGATCTGTTTGAGGAAAAAAAAACAGAATAGTTACGCCGTGCGCACGCATCTTCCCACTCAAGAACCGCTTCCTTCCGTACTTCCCGTCCGCGGCACTGACAACGAGTTCCACGGTGCAAAATATCCTTTCGACAAAAAATCAGACAAGAGAGATGTGTAATGGCACCCATACATTGTAATCTGATATTTTTTCTCGGGAAGCCTAATTGAGGTCTCAACTACTCAGAAACACAGCTGCGTGGATATCGGGTTTCGCTAGGAAACTGGAGACTTGAGCGGAGGAGGGGAAAAAATGGTTGGTCGATGTAAGCTTGGGACGGGAGAAGGAGAGATTACAAACGACCGGAGACCAAGCGCATGCCTGAAGCTTCACGATATATAGGCGAGCTTTGTGGGGGTGAGCGCGGGTCCCCTGGGCGATTGTCGACCAGCCGACCTGGCCAGACCGCAACTGCGTGAAACCAACATACAAAAGACACTGATTCAGTAAAATCAGTGGCGTAACTATGGGGGGATGAGAGGGATAGATACATAGCCTAAGATAAATACAAATATAATATTCAAAACTATTGTCTAGTTATGACATATAGTAAATTTTATCCTAACCTTTAAATGAAAAAAACTTTTAAGTACAAAAATTATGTAAAATTTATTTGCAGGCATTTCATTTTTCCAAAATTTTCCCAAAAGAAGGGGTGGGGGGTATGTGGTCGCCCATCCTCTCCCAACCCCTCCCCTCCCATTCCAAAGGATATTCTTGTTAACGCCATTGAGTAAAATGCATCTAAATTTTTAATTGACTAAGGATGAATCGATAAACGGTCGAGTATTCATTGCTGTGCACATTTTTTGCACTTCGGATATTTATATTCATTGGTGTGAGCGTATTGAGCATGAAAAAACAAAATTTGAAACGTCCATTAGATACCCTTTCATACTTTAAACGCAGTAATAATATACAATTACATTAATTTCGGAGAAGAAACGAAAAATTATAACACTTTTACAATGCAAAAAAGAATCGTAAAAAATAATGCTAAGTTTAATGAGTGAATGAACCACATTTATTACGTTACAAATACCTGCGAGCGAGAAATGAGGAACATGTTTTTTTCTACTTACTATAAGTTATTGCAAAGGAAACACCACAATCCGTCTCGCACATTTAAATTTTTGAAATTTTGACTGCGTAGAAGTTCAGAAATATAGGTAATATGCTAGAGCTGGTTAATATAAAAAAATCACTAAATTTTTGCACTTTTTTATAGCTGGCTATATCACAAATAGCACTGCAACGCACTCAACATTTCGCGAGCTGTCTTTTTGATATTAAAACTTTTATATTTTTAATCAACTGCTTCAATGAAAAACTTGGCTCACTATTAATGTAAAACCCTAAAACGTAACCCAAATAGAACATGATAATCAGTTTCCCATTCATTGTGCGCACAATCAAGAATTTGCACTCGTTGTAATTCGAAAGGATTCTTCAAACTCAGCTATCTGTTAATGTCATTTCACATTACCTTTACGTGTAAAATGAAATGAAATGAATAGGCCAGCGGCGTAACTATGGGGGGATGAGGGTATAGATCCCCCTCAAAGCCTCAGGGAAATAAAAAAATATTGTCCAGTTTTGACATTCAATAGCTGGATCTGATTAAAGTTAAAACTTTTGTAATCCAAAATGACGTAAAATATATTTCCAGGAATGTCATTTTTCAAAATATTTTCCGAAAATATTGGCGGTCTCCTGAGGTGGGAAGTCGCCATCCCAGACCTTCCCCACCCCGCCAAAGTATATTCATAGTTACGCCACTGCAATAGGCTGAAACAAACTGCTAAGCCAGTTATTGTAACATCAACAAACAATCAACGTCTTCAAAGTTTGCTCGAATCTCATCTCACTCACGCAGTACCTAACCCAAAGAAAAACAACAGCACAACGAAATGCATTTAATATAAACACTGACGAAAGACCCCAGTGAGGTGACCAAACATAGGCAATAAAATAAACAGCACTTAAAAGCATACAAGCGAATGGAAATTAATACACGCCCTAGGTATCCCTAAAGAACAACTTCGAATGTCGACCTATGTGGAATGCATGCAAAACAAGATAGTTTTTTCCTTCACCGAGGTCAACTAGATGGAGAATTGTACTCGATTGACGTGGCTTCTGATAACAAGTTTTTCTCTAGCACAAAAACTTTAGTCTGTATACCGTAGGGTGGCGCACGGGCCCGCCAGCTACCTGAGTCGGTCCCACAGTTTTTTCGATCGGTCCTTTCCTCTTGTCTTTACGTCTCCAGTTTTTGCGCAAGGGAAAAACTTCTACCCGCCGGCAAAATCGGGGTTCGAAAGCTTCAAGCTCTTCCCTCGAAGAAAAATTAAAAATGATATCACTCATCCCAAGGTATCCCTTGAGAATAAAATGAATAAATAACATTTAATTTCGGGTTATTTTTCGTTATATTTTTTTTGGGGGGAAAAAAATCAAATTCCAAGGAAAAGTGTGGTAAGCATTTTTGCAAGATCGCATTTCCGGTTTAATTATCTTCTCTCGGATATTTCTTTCGTGATTATGGAGAGGTCACTGAACTGATATCAAGGCGTTCCTGTTTTCAGATGGGGTTGGTTGCCCCAGGGGTGGCCCATGCTGCTTCCGCGAAAACTTCACGACAAGGGGCTGTCGTTGTTCAGCACTGCCTTGAGGCCGACACCATTAATCGCGCTTCTTCCAGATGCTTGTCTCACAGCCGCTGCATCTCTCCGCGGCACATAATTTTCCACCCGCTAAACTCTGACCTTACATCACATTCTCAGCCCATCGTCAGATATTCCTCAAGTTTTCAAGTTTCAAATTTAAGCTTTCAAGCCTCAGCGCAGCTTCTGCTAAAAGTTGATTGATGTTGGAGTACTCAAACTGGCAAATTTTAAAAAATCACCCCGACTAAGTGATAAATGGATCGAAGTTGAGGATGTATGACTCGATTCCTAGCCCCTGTAACTTTTCCCCAGGACAATTAATACTCATTTAATCACCGTTTAGATATAATCAGCATATACTTCACGATGTTAGAATGATTAATATCCTCATTCAAGGGTAGCTTTCGGATGGATTTTGTGACTTGCTTGGCTAATCAACTTTCATATTTGCGTAGATTATTATAAAATTTTAATATATATTTATCACCCGTCATACACCTCTATTTCTATTTCCTAACCATCGATTAATTGGTTTTAATATCAATTGTCCCTCATTAAAATTGGGTAACCTTTAGCGCTTAAATATAAACAAAAAAATTGGTTATAAATTTTGCTATTTTATATAGGGAAATTACTGATAATTTCATCGCAGATTTGACGTAATCAACATGTAATTTGACGATGTTAAGGTGCTGATTTCAATGTTACATGATATAAGGTTCGATTCCATTTAGATCAGTGAACTGAAAAAATATCTGATGCTTTCACGGCGAATTATGTGGGTTAACTTTTATCGGGATTACCTTCGGGTTAAAAACTCCGTTTTTTGCCATCGTTTCAAGCCCTGATTAAGAGTGAACAGACAATTTTATGTACTTGAGTACAGGATGAGAGGTTTTTTTATCTTTACTTTGTTTTAGCTTCGATTTTTAATATAGTTCTGCTTTTAGCATTTCAATTCTTTAACTATTCCATCATTTATACCGTATTATTAGTAGGCATAATTTTTAAATGAAATAAATGAATAATGAAATACTCGTGTGGTGATACGCAAAATTATTTTTACTTGCCAAAAAGCTATCATAATAAGCGACAAAGAATACAAGCTTCCTCGGAAGCCAATTAAACCCCTTCCCTTTTCAATTTATTTTCTGAATATCGTGCTCCTATCCTCTATTCATTTTCTCTGTGGTTCTTTTTACATAATGTGGTAGGTATGGAAATGATATTTTATTATTTTCAATCAACGTGAAACAAAGTGATTATTATTTAATATTGGAAAGTATCTGGTTAAATACATAAATAAAACAGCTATCGCTACTCGTAAAAAATAATTTTTTTTTACCTCCAATACATCAAATTTGATGAAATATGAGTTCTTTGTCTACATTATGGATGCTTTAAAATTGTTTAACTATCCAAATATTTATATTTTTCCCCATAATAGTACTAAAATTCTGAAAATCCGATAAAAAAAGCTACACTCGCCATTATAGTGGAAGCGGTTAATATACATCGCAGGGCCAATAAGGCGATTATAAGTGTACAGGATCGTTATAGTCAACTAATCTCGCAACACGGAGGTCGACCAGGATGACTTTGCACTCAACGAGCGATACGATAAACGACGGAAGTGGTGACTACAAAGCAGAATGATGAACTAGACCCACGAGGAATGTCCTCCGCCGCATTTAACGATCGGCAATAATGCACCCGCATTTTGCTCGTAAATTATCACTCACCTCCACTGATAGACGAACATCATAAATTTCATCCTCCGATATCGTCCAAGATTCAAAGTTCTCCTAGGAAGCGCACTATGTTCTAGATAGCGTGGATTTCGCGTTATCGGCATTGGCCTCAAATGGCATCTCTTGACTATGCGTGGGTATGTTTTCTTCCAATTAAAAACGCTAGTATTTCCCAAGGATCAATGCTAACAACAAATTAAATTATCATATAAAGTCCTTAAAATTACAGAATGAATACCATTTTATTATTTTAAATCAGAGTCTAAAATTAATCTCAACCTTATTTTCTTAAGTGCCGGTTTCCATGCATTACTCAGTGAATATCCTGTGTCACGGTTGAGGGTGTTAGTTGCTTTTTCCAGCCTTTATATCAACTCACCAACCTGTCTGTTTGTTTGTCTGTTTGTCTGGTACAAATCTTGTAACTCAAATTTGACTCACTTCCTGTGAAGCAAAAACGCTGAAATTTTGCACACTTCTTCATTTCCGATGACAATACATGAAAATATAACTTTTTCTCTCCAACCCCCCTTCAACCACCCCCCAGTCAACCTATAGCCCCCCAAAACATGTTTTTGATCCAAGAAGTTCCAAATGGTCGATTTTCGTGTTTTGCGACCACAGTAAAAGTTATCCACTTTAGGCATATCCACATAGTAGGCATTTAAAAGCATAGGGGTGGCATTTTGAAACATAGGGGGCTTACCATTCACTGAAAATTTAATAAATATAGTGACGTTTTTAATACGTCACTTTTGGTTTTTCGGGGTCACTGAGTTTTTTTGCTTTGTGTCATATATAAACGTTGCTCATCCCCTGTAATCTAAATATAAAGGCTGGTTTTTAAAAAAAAATTTTTATAAGAGCTTATTAGTTACTTTACCCTATGATCGGATTCAATGGCGTGTTCTACAACCGCGGATTTTTCCGGTTGGCAGAGCCTAAGGTGTCTCTTATGTTCTTTTATCCTTGTATTGATAGTTCTTCCCGTTTCCTCCACGTACACCTGCCCACACTCACAAGGAATTTGGTAGGCCCCTGGAGTTTCAAAACCACAAGGATCCTTCGCTTTAAGATTTAGATCTCTTAGTTTGGAGCATGGTTGGAAAACGGTGTTAATACTTTGTTTTTTTTGAGGATCCTTGAAATTTTCCCGGACACCGTAGACACATAGGGAATTTTGGCTATAGCGATGGGCTTTGGTCTTTCTTCCTCCTTTAAAGAGCCTAGATTTTTAATGCTCCTTTTTAGGGCCGAGTGTATCTCCTCATTACTGTAGCCATTTTGCTTGAAGGTGGTTTTCAGATGTCTTATCTCTTTTGGCAGGCTTTCTTGGTCCGCTATGGCTTTGGCTCGATAGAAAAGGGTGGACAAAACTGCTCTCCGTTGGGCGGGGTGGTGATGACTTCGCCCATTTAAATAGAGGTCCGTGTTGGTCGGCTTGCGGTAGACGCTGTGACCGAGCGTGCCGTCGTTCTTTCTATGGATAAGGATATCCAGAAACGGGATTCGGTTGTCTTTCTCGATTTCCATCGTGAATTGTATGTTTGCATGTCGACTGTTCATATGGCTCAGGAAATGTTGTAAACTCTCCCTCCCATGAGGCCAAATGATGAAGGTATCGTCGACATAGCGATAGAAGCCTCTGGGCTTGAGGGTTGCAGATGAAAGTGCTTCTTCTTCGAAAGATTCCATGAAAAAGTTGGCTATTACGGGAGATAAAGGAGAACCCATAGCAACTCCATCTGTTTGTTCGTAGAAGGTGTCGTTGTACTTGAAGTAAGTCGTCGTAAGGGCGTGATGAAAGAGAAGCACTGTGTCATGGTCAAATTTTCCCTTCAATAGCTCCATCGTATCCATGATTGGCACACGAGTAAAAAGAGATACGACATCAAAGCTGACCATTATGTCCGTGCTCTTCAATCGCATATCAGCAATTGTTTTCACAAACTTAGATGAGTTTTGGATGTGATGGTCGCCATGGCCAATGTGCTCGGATAGGATACCCGCGAGGTATTTGGCTAGTTGGTAGGTGGGCGCCCCAATGGAACTAACGATAGGCTTTAATGGTACGTTGGCCTTATGGATTTTTGGAACGCCGTAGAGCTTCGGTGGAGCCGGCGCCGGTGGATAAAGTCTCTTGGCAGCCTCAATAGGAAGCCCTGATTTCTTAATTAGTGCTATCGTCTTCCTGGTGATAGAATCAGTGGGATCCCGTGATAGCCTTCGGTAAGCTGGGTCTTGTAGGATATCAAGGACCTTCCGATGGTAATCGTCCGTATTCAATAAGACGGTGGCATTCCCCTTGTCTGCTGGCAATACCTTAATCGTGTTGTCGTTGCGAAGGGCACGAATGGCGAACCTCTCTTCTCTGGTTGCATTGGGTTTCGGAGGAATGGCCTTCAGAAGGACCGGGTGAACCGGAGTTTAAGCCCCTTGTCGCATTGGCGGCGGTTTCTATTAGAACTATTTAGGAAAAATAAAATATATAAATATAATAATATATATATATATTTAATATAAAATATCTATCCACGTAAGATCGCCTGGGCGGGTTGGGTAGGACGGGTTGCACTAAAAGGAACGGGAAATCGTTTTATCAATGGTTTCGATAATGTTTTTTCGCAATAAATAGTTCCAGAAACCGCCGCCAATGCGACAAGGGGCTTAAACTCCGGTCGCGCCGAAGGACCAAAGAAACCTCAGAACGAACTTCCTCCGCTAAATCATTCGGCAGTTTTCGGACGGCTGGTTCGATGCCCCCAATGACATCTCGGTATGGAATGATGCTTGGAGCTGGAGCAAAGTTAAGTCCCTTAGACAAGACTGATATAGTCGGCTTGTCAAGAACCTTATTAGACAAATTTATTACCAACCGTTTAGGATCCATACATGCTGCGGCAGGACGTGAAGGAACAAGTTTGTCAAACTTCTTCTTCTGCCGCTCCTTTTCCTTATTCAAAAGTAATTCACCGCTGGCTGCAGTGGCTCGATCAATATATTCCCAGTCACAGGGCCGAATGGTGGCCGTTAGATAGAGATGAAGTTTGAATAATTTGTTTGCATTGTTGTCATGGCGTCGTCTTTTATCGTGTATACGTTCGCGAACTAAAGCATGGGTCGTACGTTTGAGAATGCGTTGAACAGATGGTGAATCGAAAGATGCTTTTACAAGGGCAAATGATGGTACTGCTTCCTCCTCTCGACATCTCAAGAGAAAAGCCAAGGAACTAAGAAGTCTTGATCTTTCCTTCCGCAGCTTCTCTAGTTGTCGGATGCTGCGATGAACTTTCTACCCGTAGAGGTCTGTAGAGAAAAATCTGATGCTTTCCCGGCGAATATGTTCAAAAAAGGCTATTCGGGCTTCCAGCCGGGTGGTTAGCTATTTCGAGTCTTCGTTCGGAAAGCCGACGTAAATCTATGGAAACAACCAGTCTCTATCATGAGCCTGAGCATCTAGGATAGTTAAGACTAGTAACCGGTTAGGAATAATTTAAATTTTTTTAATTTTAATTAATTTAATAATAAGAGGGAGAGTTTACAACATTTCCTGAGCCATATGAACAGTCGACATGCAAACATACAATTCACGATGGAAATCGAGAAAGACAACCGAATCCCGTTTCTGGATATCCTTATCCATAGAAAGAACGACGGCACGCTCGGTCACAGCGTCTACCGCAAGCCGACCAACACGGACCTCTATTTAAATGGGCGAAGTCATCACCCTTTTCTATCGAGCCAAAGCCATAGCGGACCAAGAAAGCCTGCCAAAAGAGATAAGACATCTGAAAACCACCTTCAAGCAAAATGGCTACAGTAATGAGGAGATACACTCGGCCCTAAAAAGGAGCATTAAAAATCTAGGCTCTTTAAAGGAGGAAGAAAGACCAAAGCCCATCGCTATAGCCAAAATTCCCTATGTGTCTACGGTGTCCGGGAAAATTTCAAGGATCCTCAAAAAACAAAGTATTAACACCGTTTTCCAACCATGCTCCAAACTAAGAGATCTACTTCTTAAAGCGAAGGATCCTTGTGGTTTTGAAACTCCAGGGGTCTACCAAATTCCTTGTGAGTGTGGGCAGGTGTACGTGGGGGAAACGGGAAGAACTATCAATACAAGGATAAAAGAACATAAGAGACACCTTAGGCTCTGCCAACCGGAAAAATCCGCGGTTGTAGAACACGCCATTGAATCCGATCATAGGGGAAAGTGGGATCACGTGAAAATTCTATGCCACGAGACTGATTTCTGGAAAAGACTGGTAAAGGAATCCATCGAGATCCGGCTGACAACTAACACCCTCAACCGTGACACAGGATATTCACTGAGTAATGCATGGAAACCGGCACTTTAGAAAATAAGATTGGCTGCCTCCCAGCCAATCACGTTAGACCTCACAACCAACTGAAGAGTAAACAAGCTGGCAAACTTCATCCACTAACAATTAGCCCTGAGGATGGAACCCGACTCGTGTTCCGAAACGTCGGCAGAATGGAGGGAGACCACCCGGCTGGAAGCCCGAATAGCCTTTTTTGAATTTATAGAAGTTCTTTACTTTTTGGGGAAAAAACGATTCCCGTTCGGAAAAATATGTATCTCTTATAATTTATCGTTTCTGTCGGAACTGGAAATATGGCGGGGTCCTGTTCTCTGTGTCGCTCTCTAAGATTTCCATTCTCAATTGCTCAAGCAATCTCATTGTTAGGCTAGCGCGCCGCCACCGAGTCTCCAGCGGCTCCCAACCTAACTCGCTTAATGTCTGTGTAACGCCTCCAGTACTCCCGTAGCAGTTTTTGACGAATCGCGCATATTTCCTTTGTATTTTAAAACATTCAGGGATAAAATCACATCTGCAGGGATGAGTCGAATAGTAGCTAAGGTTATCCTCGCGTTATATTATAACAAACAAAATATACGCTGTTATACTGTCAAATATATCAACGCCATCGGCGTTACAAGCGTCAAACGTCAAATGGGGGCCGTACTTCGTCAATTGGGGGCTATTGGCCGATCGACAATTTTTTTACGTATCAGTTATTAAGACAACAGATTTTTTACGATTTAGGCATATACGTAATTGACCAGCAGGAAATTAATCCTGCATATTCAGACTAGATGGCAAGGAATCTGAACTTTGCGCAGTAGACGAGCTAATGGGATATTTTCTCTTGTGAAGTGAGTACAATACTAAAAAATACATACATTGCCACCGCCGAAATTTAAGAAAATTTATGAGTGGGCGTTGAATAAAATTAACTGCCTGACGTTTCGACGATTTCGAGGCCTCAAACCTTGGAACCAAATTATTTTCTTATTATCACTCCCAAATGGTGTGGTGACAATTTACAAATGGAGGCACAATTTCAAATTACGTGTCCCCACGAAATTTCACTTCCTAACAGAAGGGATTAACGAGTAAAAAATTAGTTGTTGATAATTTATCTTTAAAATGTAATTTAGTACTTAATTCAATCGTTATTATTTTTACCAAAGTTGAATTTCGTTCAAATTTTATGTTAAATATTCAAAACTAAGTTAATTTGTTTAATTAATTTTGGGAAATGTTGATTTGCTCGAGTTTGGGTAGGAAGCATGGCCACTGCGATTTCCAGCACATCCACATACACAGGGAAAAATGAAACGGTGCCTAAGATTGCAATATAGTAAGGGTAGTTGTGCAAGAATGCAAATAATAAGCCCAGACGAATCCGTCTAAATTAATACGGGGTCGAGTGGATTGGCCGCCAAAGCTTCGGAGACACCCTCAGACGAGAATGCTCGTTGGGAAAAATATTTCGACGATACAGCACAGTAGCACTTAATAAAATATAGTACTGTTGATGAAATATTTAGGTAATATAATTTTTTTATCCAATATAATACTAGAATTTCATGATCAACACAATATTTTTAGAGCCGCAGGGCTTTTTCTTTCGGACATAAGATGATGGATGCCCGATACCAATTGAATGAAATGTGAATGATATTTAAGTATTATTAATGTTTAATCTAAAATGCAATACATAATCCTTAAAATTGAACTTTCACTTATTTCATCATAACTGTAAAAAATAGATTTTAAACGACGATTTATGATTATTTTTTGAAATAACTAAAATTTAGTTATTACCGTACAACTTACTTAAGTATTTTCTTTTCAACTGAATTAGTTAATTTTTCAGAAAAGAAACTTCTAAGCTAAAAGTTACTTATTTTAATTTTAAATTTAATCAGTATAAACTAAAGAAAATAAACTTTTAACTTTGGTTAGTTACTTTTAACAGATATTTACTTTAACTTGTCCTTGTGGCTCGAAGACGCACTTCAAACCTGCAATAAGCTACATGAGAGACGCGAAGAAATGCGATTCTTTCCTCTCCACGAAGTTAAAAAATGTTGATTTTTAAAACTCATAAACTGATTTTTAGGGGGGATATGGCGAATTCTCAATGTTCCTGGTTCATGTTTAACCCTAAGTTTTCGACCGCAGGTGAGTAACAACCAAAAGAAGGGAACGAGTAAGAGAATCTGGCTTCTCATTCACTGATAAATAAAATACCCCTTAAATCCCAACATTTACGTTACAATAATCGTCAATCGTTTAAAATTTGATATGAAAAAATGAATCAAGGAAATAATTTTACAACACGAACGAATAGTTAAAATAATTTATTTTCATAAAATGCGGACAGACTTTAATAATTTAATCTACCGAACATACACTGCACTACTGCCTTTTTTCGCCCGGTTACATTAAAAATAGAGGATTCCGAAGTGCAAGCTCGGTGCGATGGGCTATTTGACGAACTTCCTGGTTCGAATGCGGATAATACCGGCTGCGAGATATAATTGCCTCACGATCGCAGACTTCACGGATGAAATGATTGGGGGCTCAACGCGGAGATGAGCGGCTTTCTAGGCTGGTATCTACAGCTGATACATCAGCGAGGGTTACCGTCCAGGTTTAACCAATTTAGATGAGGAAACAGTCGTTATATTAGGTAAAGACCTTAAAATAAGTATTGCTCCTATACGCACTTCCTCTACCTAAAGATCCATAAATCAGCCTGTCAATTATTAACACATACTTTAGTATTACTCCACGAATGGTGTCAATATATTTTGCATCATCACGCTCGATCATATGGGTGCTCGCGAGACTCCCTCACGGTCAGCTGATTGGCCCTACGTACCCCTATTACCCTACACCCCCTCGCAATCTTCGTCGCAATGGCCAAGGAAGCAATGTCTCGTAGGTAACAGAGGCGGAATGTCAATTACTCGGCAACCATTGAATACCTCAACCGCTCCAAATTACTTATGCACATCTCAAAGTCATGTGTTATTATAAAGACGGAAATCGATGGTATTGTCGTAAGTAATAGTAGCGGGCGTAACTTGGAGTAAATTCTCTATCGTAGGGGTTGATGGAATAAAAACTATGGTGATTTATTTTATCCGAACATAGTTTCGTTACATCGTAATATTCTCATGGTCTTCAGACGTCCTGGTCCTGAAATTGTTACGCTGTAACGAAACCATGGTCAGACAAAATAAATAACCTCGTGGAAAAAGCAAAGTTTTTATTCCTTCAACTCCTACAATAGCAATTTCTTTCATAACCGCAGCAACATCACACCTTCAACCATCACTTGGTTACATACAACCGAACAACCTTCACACACACACTCCTCATTGGATAAATTTATGCAGTAAGGGGAGCATAATGAAACCTGTAAAATCGATTTCAATCGCTACTCTTCACGCTTTTCGGCAACATAAAGCAAAGGGGAAAACGCGATTTAGGTATCCCATTTACGAGGCTGATATTCGCGCGCTACCATCATAAATGGTAAACCCGGTGTTTCTCTATAAATTTTAAACGAATTCTACGTGAGCATGCATGCAACATAGAGGGAAAGTTACTGACCCTTTATCTATTACAGATATTTTTGATTGATTATGGGGCCAAGTTACATCACAAGCCTGCCTGATAGGGTGCATAAGGTCCCATAAGGTCCCCAGGGTGCAAAATGGTCCCTTTATTCCCGCAGGAAAAAGCTGTAGTCAAACGATGAATACCTATGAAATGCAATTGGTATCTGTAACAGCCCCAACAGAGTTGTCGTAAAATAAAATGAACTACCTAAATAGGCGACGCTCTCGAGGCCTCAAAATCTTGGAGCCAAATCGTTTTTTATCATCACTTTGCAATGACGTGTTGAGAATTTAAAATTGGATGCACAATCTGAATTAGAGCATCTTTCAGGTAGGTAAGGCAATAAAGAACAGTGGAGATGAGGGTGTAGGGAGGGTTTTGTATAAAAAAACCGTAAATGTCAAATTTACCTACGACTGATGGAACATCGACGAGACGAAACAGAAGACAATCTCCACGAAGCACGGGACCTTCCGGCCGGGATCCTCAGCACAGAGTCGTGAAGGTAAGACCAGCGTGACGAGGAGGAACTCAGGCGAAGAGGACGGGTTGGAGAGTGCGGAGGAGGCAGGGAAGGAGCGGGTACATCTATCACACACGAGACGAAAAAACCGCAAATCTATTTATGAGGATGGAAGCGACCCCCTCCCACCTCACTCAAAACCCAATCTGCGATGTTCCGTGCGAAACTCTGCAGATTTACGACACCGCCCCTTTTTCCAGGGGCAGCGAGTTGATGGGGACCTGCTTATTGTGTTGAGGCGAAATCTGAGACGTCAATGAGACACAAAGCCCCACCCCCTCCCACTCTCCTCTTCCTTCTTCCCCACCTCCCTTTTTATACGCCCGGAGAAATCCATTAGGACAAGAAAATTATTGCTTTTGATTACTCACGGGTACATCGATAATATGAGCAAAGAAAAACGTATTTAAATTATCAGCATAAAAGGCCATTTCATAACATATTTAATGAGTTATCATAAAAAAGTGAATGGAATATTACACCAACACATAAATAATTGCATAGACAAGTATTACTAAAAATGATGAAATTAGTGATACGGGTAACAAAATGAAATGAAATCAAATTTGAGAAATACAAAAGTAATTTATAAACAATCCCTCAAAAGTATATCATAATCGTCATACTACTTTTCTGTTGTTTTCGAGCTTTTGGTGAAAACTAATACAGAAAATGGAGATGAATAGAGAACTGGTTGTCAAGCCAAAAACAAAAAAAAACAATGACAGAATTTATTTTTTAAATGTTATCGTACGAGTACACTTTTGAATTTAAGTCACGTCATTCCTCAGTGTACAAGTTCTAACAAGGAATCATTTATTGTACTCAACAGTATGATGTTCTGTGAAATATATTGGATATTAGACCATTCCTAATCATGTTATTGCCATTATTGAGAACTCCCTTCTATCTCACATAAAACCCAATTGAGTAATCTTTGCGAGTATGTTATACTCGACAGATTCCCGACGCCACCCATTTTACAGGGGCTGGGGACCAGCTGATTGTGCTGAGGTGAGATTCGAGGCTTCAATGAGATACTATGAGCTCCATTCCCTCTCGGAATTCGCAGCATCGCGACGCACGCTCAAAGTGGTGCTGGAGATGTGGAAGGAAGGCTAATTGCCGCCTTAGAAGGAGGGCAATAAAATCCGAGTGTGGTACGGCAAGAGTGGTGTCGTTATACAGGAGAGAAACGTTTTATGACTCTGAGGCATCAAACAGAGAATCACTCATTATTCCCAGATTATCCGTCTAGCATTTATGCCTCCTCAATGCCAATATAAGATCGCAGGATTGGCCGCATCTTCATTGTATTTCCCACGACATTACATATACTTTCTAGTAACACATTGTCAAATGTAGAATAGAATACGCTATCTGATACTAAAATTTACATGCCTACCAAAAAAATTGACATCATATGCTAAAATTTATTGAGACCGTAAGTGTCTGTTTACAGACTTACACCTCTAGAAAAATATCTACCAATGTATTGACAAAGAGGTCAAGAAGGCTTAATAGTCAGTATAATTAATTAATTTTCCAGGAATATTCATTTCTCCCAATTTCTCTGATTTATTCGCGTGTTGCTTTGTTTCCATGATTGCTGATTTATTTCACAATTTTTTTAAGGAAATGAATGAAAAATAAATGCGTTTCAGTGTTGACATTTTACCCAAGTTACTCGTTAGTGACAAACATGAAGTGCATGAATCTTTCATGCTGATAAAATAAAAAATAAGTTTTTTCTTTCTTTGCCTGTTACCGGATCATTCATAACAAAGTTTTGCCTCCTCAATACCAATAAGGCCATCAGGATCGTCTTTAATTTATTTCCCGGAAAATCGTACTGCTGCGTATAAAAAATCATATCTTGTAAGAGATTGTCAGTTATGTAAAAACATGCCTGCTGATTGAAAACTTGTTCACCTTCGAAAACATTTTAAAATAACATACTCTAATTATTTACTGTCTTAATTTTATCAACTACTTCTTTTTCTACCCTCCTTTTTCGCATCTAATTTTGACCGACATCTCAAAAAATCCAGAAAAGAAAGCCATAGTTCCCAAGCCATGCGGGAATTAATTACTCATATTTTCCGCAAATTTATTTGTGTGTTTCCCTTTTCCTGATTGCAGTTTTATTATACTATTTTTATGAAGTAATAAACACATGTGAACGTGTGCTGGTGCTAAATTCCATTTGCTTTTCATGATGACTCATTCGTAACTTTTACGATTTTTTGCACAGATATTCCAAAAAAATAAGGTTTTTCTTCGATTTCATGTTCGATGTACTGATTTATTTTAAGCTACCGCGGATCATTGATATTATTTTGCGTAACTGTTACTTGCATAAGAGTAATTGTTATATATATGTGTTATTGCAGCAACGCTATGAGGAATGCCTCCAGCACTCCAGAAGAAACGTAAGTGGAAGTGATACAAAAATACGTGGAAAACCACCAAAAAAAGTTAAATTGGTATTAATGAGCCCGTAAAACATCAAAATTATTCATTCTCCCCTTCTTTTGGATTCATCCCGAACAATACATTCTACCTATCCATCATCTCTATCTATTGGGATCATCCATCAAGATGTTTTGCCTCCACAATGCCAATAAGACCATTAGGAACGGTCTGGCCCTCATTGTATTTTCCATACATAGGACTTCTCGGTAGCTACAGTAAATCATTTATTTCAAGAGCTTGTCAAATATGGAATATTATGCTAGCTTAAACTAAAAGTTGTGCATCTACAAAAACAGTAGGTACCGATTCTTCCGGGTTTCCTTCCGCGTTTATCTATTATACTGGACAGTATTTCGTCAACGTTCCGGTTGGCTTCCTCAGGACACCTGAAGAGTCGATCCAGAAAGATCGTCTTTATATAAACCTTGTATGGCGCCTATTCGACCAATCAGGGCACACATCCACAAAATATCGAAATATCGTCCAATAAAACGGATAAACGCGGAAGAAAACCCGGAAGAATCACTGCCGACCGTCATAATCTCCGCGGAAACTTACTTGGAAATCCACCAAAACATTATAAATCATGAAATATAATTATTAACTTTCCTGGGAATTTTCAGAAAGAAATCATTTACTTCCCAAATATATATTTATATTATTTTGTTTCCTTAATTACTCTTTTTTGTTATTATTTTTAAAATATTGAATAAATGTATTTATTTTTAGTGTTTTACTCCACTATCTTATTTGTGATACATTTTTTATAATGCTATGAAATAAGAGAAATTTTATGCTGGCAGTATTTAAATATAAGTTTTTATTTGTTGCCGTTATCGATGTGCATGCTAGAACTAATTTTCTTTTCTTGAGATATTCTACGGAACAGTGACTATTTTTTTATCTTTCATCTTCCTCCTACAACATGCGAATAAAAAATCTAAGTGATTTGTTCATATCGAATTGAAAAGCTTTCACGAAATAATTGCAATACACAAGAGAATCTCTGATAATCTCCTCAGTATTCATACGAAAGTTGAATAAAATAAAGTCCTTCACAATCGATTCCAGCAGATATTATGAATTAGAAATACACAGTAGCGTATTTTATGATATGTGATTCCAGCATAATGCAAGGCGGAGATGTTCCCCTAGGCCTCGGTAAGGAAATACAAACAGGTAATAAGGAGAGATAAGATTGTAATATTTACGATAGGAAAGGATTAATTTAAAGTAACGATTATGCTGCCCCGAATTGCAGTCAACGTCATATTTTTTATATGGATGACTGATGTGGGATATTTAACGGGAAGATGTCATCATCGGGAGAGCACATATGGAAATCGAAAAAGGTACATGAACAGACATCATTATTTCTCTCAAATTTTGATGAGAGTTCCTTCAAACTTGAAGGAAAAACCATTAGGAGAATCTGCGGCCCGATTAGAGAGGAGAATGATGGAAATTTAGTATGAACGTGGAGATAAATGAAATACTAGAAGTGGAATACAGTAAGATTTTCCAAATTACTTCGGCTGGCATGATTGGGGCATGCAGAAAGGATAGCAAAAGATAGAATGCCCAAGGAAACACTTAAGAGGAAGATGAAAGGAGTCCGAAGAAGAGGTAGACCACGGAAGGGTGGGCTATAGGATGAGAAGGGTAATTTGAAGGCAATGAGACTTACACGATGTAGGGAGAAAGTAAGAAGGTTGGAGAAGTGAATGGAGACATATAATAAAGGATTCCAAGGACAAACAGGGTTATAGAGCTGTGGATGATGATGACATACCACGTTCAGGGTGGATAAATCTATTGGAGTAGGGACTTCATTTGCCATATTTTTGAAAGAAATGCTGGAATTGTGGAAACACAACTGTAGCACGAAATAACGAGGGCGGAAACAAAAGGTCCGATTGGTATTTCCCAAGATGGCCAAATTAGAAACTGAGCAAAGCAAAGGAAACAATTTGTTCTTTCATGAACTCTGGAGGGAGCTTAAGTGATTTTTTTTAAGGGAATAAGAGTAGATTCTAATTCTTCCCGAGACATCAGCGGGATTTGGCCATCCGCGCCAATTTTCACATCAGTACGTTCCCGCAATCGGGAGATTAAGCTGCTGGAATCAATGAAAAGTTGTTTTGAAGATTAAATGGAGATACCAGCTACGATTTCAACGTCTTCGAAAAGGCAGGGCCATGATAAAATCAGCGTTTAAAATACAATGAGATTAGGTCAATGACGTTTTAAGATCATGAGCTGATTGCTGAGAGAATAACCATTCAGAAATCGCATTACAGATTCGCACACTATCTAAGTTGGTTTATTAACTTTTTCCCCTTTACATCGCAAAGCAATCTCCCCCAGTCAATTTTTTTCTCATCGCCGATCTTATGTAAGAATTGAAAAAAAAGCTAGTGAAGATTCTGATCTGGATTTTAGGGATTTACGGTGCGGAAATATAGACACACATAAGGGGTGAGAGAAGACCGGAGGCGTTCGAGATGTGGGTGTGGAGAAGAATGGAGAAGGTGAACAGGACGGAGAGGAGGAGAAACGACGAAGTGCTGGATATGATGGGTGAGGAGAGGCAGTTTTTAGATGAGATGCGCATTCACGCTTCACTTTGTCCGTGGCAGCCGCAAAGGTTAGGCGTGTTTTTGTGAGCTCGGCGATTTTTTGCTCACATTTCATTGTTTGTTCGTGAATATTTGGCCAATAACAATGCTGTAACGATTCCCTAGCCTCCATATTCGCCAGACATGGCTCTGCGTGACTTTTTCTATATGTGATCTTTACAGGGCCGTCGTTTCACAAGTATATCGATGGCTAAATTCTAACAACACGTATCTCAAAATTCGGCCGGTTTGACACAGGTATCAAAGTTAATAACATTAAATAATAAAATTCAAGCAAAACCAACTCTTTGTTGGCAAGCGTATGCTTCTTTTTCAGTTTTATGAATTTTTTGTTCTTAATTTTAGCGTGGCGTAGCCACCTTCGACCTGAAGACGCTGGCAGGATAGCCAGCGAAACTGTTGTCAACCAACAATCTGACGCGGAAGAAAACCCTGGAGAAATGCAGAGATCAAACCATCGCCGCGGAAACCTACGCTCTAACATTAGAACAATTAATCGTTTTTTTGTTTTCCTGAAAAGTTGCTATTTTTCGAGGTACTTACGTATTGTTAGAACCTAGCCATCGATATAGGGCATTAAAAGGAATCGCTGACAGATCTAAAGGCTATCCCAAATATCGAGTTTAAAATGTGTTTCAAAGATTTGAGGAAGCACTGGCATAATTGCATAATATCAAGTATGGGACTATTTTGAAAGTGAAAACATTAATGTAGACGAATATTTTTTTAAATCCAAAATTCGCGTTATTTTCTGAACACGCCTCGTATAATTGGGACGAGTTTGCGACTTGGAAGATAAACTACTTGAATCCCATGCGTTAGTTTTAGCATATCAAAATTCACTATCCTAACATTCGAATTTTGCATATTTTTACTTTCCATGATAGTCGAGCGCGTTCGGAAGTCTGAAAGCTGAAATCCAACTTTCACATGAATACTGAGGTGATTACCAGTGATTCTCTTGTGTATTGCAATTATTTCGTGAAAGCTTTTCAATTCGATAAAAAAACAAATCCGTTACATTTTTTATTCGCATGTTGTAGGAGGACGATTAAGGGATAAAAAAATAGTATCTTTTCCGTAGAGTATCGCAAGAAAAGAAAATTAGTTCTAGCATGCACATCGATAACGGCAACAAATAAAAACTTATATCTAAATACTGTTAGCATAATATAATCAACAGCATAACATTTCCTCTTATTTCATAGCATTATAAAAGATGTATCATAAATAAGAAAGTGGAGTTAAACACAAAAAAATAAATACATTTATTCAATATTTTAAAAATAATAACAAAAAAGAGCAAATAAGGCAACAAAATTACATAAATATCAATTTGGGAAGTAAATGCTTTCTTTCTGAAAATTCCCAGGAAAGTGAATAATTGTATTTCATGATTTATAATGTTTTGGTGGAATCAACAATGGAATGCTGGTCGCTATGCAATGGGTATGGGAGCACTTGAATTCAGAGTGAAGGCAGTGCATTCCATTGTTACTAATCCAGTGATTAAGGAGCATTTTTGGCCAATTTTTCACGGAAGTCTTTAGGAATTCCGAAGCAACTTAGAAGCAGATAAAAAAAACCGTCTTCAACGCTGCTGTCCCAACTGACACAATACGGAGCGTCATCAATGGGAAAGCAGAGCACGAGACGAGGTCTCAAAGCAGAAGTAATCTCGACCACTCTGTGATGATTATCGCAAAACATTACATGATTTCTATTCATACCAATGTTTCTAAAAATGAAAAAAAAAAGTTCCGTTCAAAGTCCTCCTCGACGCTTCTGATACGTCAATATCGCCTCACGATTGATAAAACATACCCTCCGCTAGCCTTATCTCCGAGAGGTCAACAACGCCGACCAGGTCACAGAACCTAAAGCGCGCCGAGCCTTGCAAGCCAAAACAACGGAGTCAAAATCCCTTGGCTCCGAGGTTATAGCAGAGGAGTTGCTGTAAGAAACACGCCGAGGTTAACATACTTTACCGCCTCAGCGGAAAGCTTGACGTTCGAGAAATAATAGCTACGATTGATCCTCTATTTTTGTGTGAAAAAACTATTCATTATAATAAAAGAGTACCCTACCGGAAAAAGAACAACGAATGTTTTCAGTCCTGTCGATAACTGCATGCAAACATTAAGTCGAATACCCGTTAGCATTATGAACACTGCAGTTCTTTGTTAAGTACCTAGCCTAAGAGCCCCTTTTATTCTCAACTGTTGCCAAAAAAGGCATGATATAGTTATCGCATAATACGAATCGCAAATTACATTTTCATATGGCCCTTTTTTATGTTTTGGCAATTGACGCCACAAGTGCAAAGCCTCGTCGAAACCCAAATCGGCACTGCTTGAATACTGCCGGCCAAAGAAAAACATTTTTTTATAGCACTTACAATAAAGAAGTTGTGATAAACAAACTTATGCAAACTTTGAAACAAATGGTTCATTTGAAAATGGGTCAACACTATATTCGGTAGTGTGCTGTACATGGGCGTACCCAGCGAGGGGCATGAGGGGGCAGCTGTCTCCCCCCCCCCCTAGAAGCAAAAATCGCAAATTTCTTTGAGGAAAATAATATTTTTTCAAGCAAATAATTTTAAAAACTAATAAAGAGCTGTTACTGTTTCCTTAAAATTTTGATTTCATTCACCTTTTCCGTGCATAAATCTTACCTACAACTTGAAAAACCATGGTTTGCCCCATCTTAGTTTTGATCCTGGGTACAAGGAAGTGGTGCGAAAGGGAACTTAAATGCAAACAATATATTATTACTTTTAGAGAGTATATTATCTCATGCCTGTCAGATAACTTTAAATTATAGATGATACTGTTGTATTATTATATATGAATATTTTTTATTTATTTTCGTTAATTAAATTAGATTTTATTTTTAAATAACTTGTGTTACGCACTCAGATGCGATGCTCTCCGAAGGTATCCAAACCAATCCAAATCAATGTCTGCTAGTTTATATATTTTCAAAATTGATTTAAATAACCATACAAATTCTTAGAGTGGAAAATGGGGCAGTTTTCTCTAAAGTCCCCGAATAAAAATACGTTTCCATTCGGTTGCTACGTGGACGTTCGCTCTCGTTGCCCTGCTCAATCAGTTTTTACGGCGCGTCGTAAAACGAGCGAAGCCTTCGCGAGTAGAATGGGAGAACTAATTCTACTAAATTATTTTGGCGAAGAGACAGCTCCCCTGGCGTTAGACGCAAGTGATGTACCTTACAATAGAGAACGCAAGAGGTAACCAGCAATATAAACGTCATGGGGTACGGGCCATAAAGCAAATTCTCCTAAATTATTTTGATAAGAGCCCAACCACAACGGGAAACAGGTGACAGGCGTAAAGAGCCGTTTTTATCCGCGAACCGTACAGGCGTGAGGCAATCGCAGGAAGTGTTTACATGGTGGTGTGCATTCGTGAAGTGTTTGTGGAGGAGGGGATGGGGGTGTTTGACATGGGGAAGGGCCTGAGGGCGCAAGGGGCCATTACGGACCAAAACCCGGCAGCAATTAGTACAGTCCGTAATGCTTCTCCGGTGATGAAGGTAACTGATGTCGGAAACCACTCCTGTCAAAAGCGAAGCTCTAATCTGACCAGATCGCAACAGGTGAGTCTCAAAAATCAAATGAGGAAATAATGAAAGAAACGATTGCAATTTTCCGTGATTATTTCCACGACTATTTTGTAAAAAAAATCGTGGAAAATTGCATATTTTCATCATGCAAAAATTCAACTCCATCGCGCTTTAATATTCGGATTTTGAACAAATAAGAATTTTTTTAATCTTCTTAAAGTTATATCATTGAAATTTCTTTAGCTGTAACTCCCCGGCCTTCCAGACTAACAATCTTCCGCAAAGTAAATAACATACGTAATTTACCGATTGAGCATCTTATCAATAGATCAATATGTGAGTAAATTCAGTAATTATATATAAACCACAAACCAAATTAATCAAATATTAGATACAGAAATTAATTTTTAACAGTTATGGAGCACCATCACAATGGAATGTTAGGAATAGTGTGTTCAAATATGGAAAATATACCAATCTCTAGCGAAAGAGGAAAAATAATCATGTTAACTTTGTGTTAATCCATTTTTTCTAGATCTATTTGCCAATTCCCATGGCATTCCCTGACTGTTCTGGTTGATGGTCACATTGATTCCCCAACTATTACATCCCAATGCTAACAAAAAGGACGGTGTCAAAAAATTATTCCCTTCTCAAATCGCGTTTTTCACATTAATTGCTGCTTTCTGCAAGAAAATAATGAAGGTATCGTCTGATAATCTGACGATTTATATAAATATAATTCAATTTCCATAACTGTCCAATTTGTCTATGCATAGCCTCGTATTAAAGACTGCGATTCACACGTGTCATTTTCGATCTTCAATTTAATGGTACAAATTCATAAGAAGCCAAATTGAAAAAATCTCAAAAAGGCAAGGAAAACGTCAACACTTTTTTTTTCAGACAAGCAAAATTTCGGGTAGCTGACCCAGAAGAGAAGTTCAAATCCAAAATTCCAAATCATGAACTAGCAGGGAGGATTTAAGGGCTGATAAAGTTTCGCAACACATTTTCTGATAAAATCTACTGGACGCAGTTTATTAATTGATGTGTTTTTAGAAACTTAAACAGAAAAATCTTTAATAAAAATCTGGGACCTCAGGACAAAGGTCAAAATCAAGGTCAATGGGCAAAAAAAAAACATCACGGCAGAAATCGCATCCAACATATTTTATAAAGTTCCCAATGACACCAAGAACGAATAAAAATCCTTTTTTCTAACGATTTACGAACGTTTCACGCTTCGTCTTCTTACCCTAACATTTACATTCAGCTCTTAGGATATTGTCTGAGGTCGGTAGCAATATGCCACCTCCCAAGACAAAAATGTTCGTGCTTGATGGGAAAACAAAACAGAAAAAATATTTCATACATCCCATGATAAAACACACGAGGAATTGGTGCAATTGGCTTTTTTTTATTTCGTTTTCATTACAAACATATTATATTATTATACATATTATTTTACTACGGACAATTTTCCTTACGGCTTCGTCTGTGATTTGAACCTAGGATTTCTCGATTAACATTTCGATATTGCTTTCCCCAGTAGGATAACACGCTCCGTAACTATTGAATACCCAACAGTTGAAAATTAAACCTTAGAAGTATGGAAATAATTCATCAGATACGACTTATGGAACATGTTTCTCTATGGGAGTGCGGTTTGGACTTTGACAGTTGCAGAGAAGTCAAGAGTGAAATCGTTCGAAATGCACTGCTACCAAAAAATTATGTGAATGATAAAGATAAAATGGATCAACGGAGTAAGTAGTGGCGAAGTGCTAAGTAGAGTTGGAGAAAAGAGAAGTCTTTTAAACACCTTAAGAGGACGGAACAAATAAATTGGTAACATTATGACGCATGATGGTCTGAAGAAAATAATCGCAGAAGCACAGGCGGATAGGAAGAAGGGTTGTGGGTGACAAAATGTTACACAAACATTTTATTCCTCTATTCAGCCTATTCATTCTTAAATATTTAAGGCAATATTTACTTGAAAAAATCATTATTTTCAAAAATTTCTTCAATATAATTATTTTTCAAATCCTTTCTCAAGTAAGTGTCATAAATTTACTTCATAATTCCAATACTTCATAAAAATTCCACTACCGGCAGTAAAACCATCACAACTGATCCTTTACACTTTCATTCATTGCCTTTTTTTTCAATATCTGCATTAATTTAGCTACGCTTGGCTCGCACTATGGGGAAAACACAACAGAATGTGTCGGAAAAATACCTAATCATACCTTACTTCACATACAAAATATAAATGGAGATAGCGCCATTTTATGAAGACAAAACGAGGGCAATTCCTGTATTAAAAATACATATTTTGACGATTGGGAATTATAACTGATACAACTAATACGAAATACGTCAGCAAATACTCAACGATGCATTATTAGGAATAAGATATTATGTAATATGAAGAAAACCTACGTATCAGAAAGCCACAATTGAGTATAATAAAAAATTGAATGCATCACAACAAAGTAATAAAGAATTACTGCCACAGAGGATGATAAGGGAAGGCCCATTTGCCTCAAATAAAAAAAATTAATAATGAGATTGATGGTAGTTTGAATCCCATGGAGACAGAAGAGGGCCACAATGCATTGTTGGACGACGACCCTGCCCCCAAGTGCATCGGTGGGGGGGGGGGGGGGGACGAGACGTTCGATGCACCAGCGGCAATGACTCGATAACAGTCGCGTGGAGCGAGAATTTCAAAGACAGGTGCTCGCCTATCACACGGCCATTCGAGCCCGCTTAGCACACAGAGCTTTCATCCGGTAGTGATAAGCTCTTTAATCGGTAAACTTCACCTAGATACTAATATCTGATATTAAGGACTCTCAATTGTGTCAGGGACACGTGTGAGCTACCGTCGATGCTAGGAGAATTACTTTTCTTCGGGGAACAATTGAAGGACGAAAAAATGGATAAAAATAAATATAAAAAAGGGTAATGAATATAAATAGTAAAAAACGGGTTTTCCATGGTCGGGAGACATGATGTACCAACAACACTTGGCTGATGAGTTTAGGCAAGGAAACAGTTCTCTTCTTAGTAATATATATTTTCTTACCCATCAATTAAAGCAGCAAATGTATTTTTTTTTTGGCAAAAATTATGGCAAATTATCATTTTTACATACGTCACCACTACTCAGGCATTAAAAAAATCAGTGATTGAATCGATATTTTTGCATATAAAATTTTTCATTCATGGAAAGCTTTGCTCTTGACTTTTTCTACAAAAACATTCTGGCAAGTGCTTTTGAATTCACCTAAACGACAACATTGGGTACGGAAATAATAACAAATTTATTTCCTGTGCGTGGCACACACTCACAGCCATAATTTTGAGCACCAAAAATATTAAGCTATAAATGATAAATAAAACAAATCAATGCTGCATATACGACGGTGTATTGATGGTCCATCTATCAGCAAAATTTTTCAAGCGACATACTTGATAAAAGTTAATTTCCGTGGATTCACGAAAAAGTTCCGGAAAACAAAGTCGGAAATCAATGGCCCACAAAGAAAATAGGGATTCATAACTCCAAGAACTATATCTATGGCTGAATTTTAACGTCAATATACATAAGATACATGGTATTTGACATTTGCTAAACTGACCGCCGTTTATGGATGAATTAAGCATTTTTTATGCGCATGTTGCTAAGAAGCTGTAAGATTCACACATACGCGGATGGAGCCAGAAAATGATGACTTCATCTATTCAAAGCTGTAGAAACCTGCGAATAAACAAATCGCTGTTGATGTTCGCAACCATGATAAGGAATGTTAATGTGGCGAAGTAAAGCAATCAAAATCGATCGCATACGAAGAATTATAGCGAAAACTTTAAAGAGGTATACCTCAAAAGGGCTAGTGCCCTAACACCCCCTGCCACACACCTTTCGGGCGGCTTGCGGGGTATTATATAGATGTAGATGTAGTAAATATAACATTCAGGGGTCGCTGATTATTACTATTATTACACATTGCTGCAAGTAGACTATTGCCTGGTGGCAGCATTAGATGCTTACACATGAATAACAAATGTACCCATCTAATACAAAGTTTAGAAACAGAAAAGACACCCATGGTAAAAAATAATACATCCATTCTAATCTCATAATGCTAAGAATTTAACATTTTCCCAATAAACCAATTTCAAACAATCCATTGAATACATTAATTCTAATATAATACAACTAACAAATGAACATTGACGCAATTAACACAATTTCACACTCTCCCTTTTAAACCACCACGTAATTAAACAATAAGTGATGAGCACTTCATCCTAAAAAATTTCGCATTTGCAGGGAAGATCTTAAAAATAACTTCAGGTAGGTCGTTCCACTCCTTTATTCCTCTTTGTCGGAAGGATTTTTCAAAATGTCTGATTAGAAGTAAAAGAAACTGATACGAACTTACAGACTCCGTAGTTGAGAAACTGGCGAGGATATCCACTCGAGAAGCTTCCGAAATCAATTATTCCGACCGAAAGATGAAAACATCCACTTGAATCCAAAGTTTGTCTTGAGGGAAGATAGGTAAAGGGAAAAGATCTTCACGCCCACGGCAGTGGTTCCATGCGGAGTGACGGACCAAGTTCAACGGTCGACACACGAACGAAAACTGACCACGAGCCCCCAACTTCACGCGGGTGGAGGAGAGGGGGCGAGGGAAAGGTCAGTAAAAAAAAGTCGCCAATGAGCGAAGACCTTGAGTGGTGGGCACTAATGTGAGAGGAGATTTTACAGCTTTTGGAAACCAACCCACCCCCAAAAGGCCTCTCTCATTCACGGTTCTCTCTCTCGTCCAGCCCAACAACCAAGGTGCGTATAATAGGTTATTTTTAGCCAAAATGATAGTTGTGATACATATTTACATTGCATGTAAATGTTTATCTTGAATTTGATTTGCAATTCCATTTGCAAAAAAATTCCATTTGAAAAAGAATTCCATTTGCAATTTTGAAGTGGCTACAAATCTGCAGTCGTGGTTTTCAGTTTAAATTTTAAAGCTGGAAATACTTAAGTAATATAAACGTGTTTACCTATTTTTTACGGTAGCTTATTTCCCTTGTGAGTTTAGAATTTCAAATAGCATGATCATTACGATATTTTACGGGTGAAACTATAGGATGGAGAATACGATAATTCTGCTTACTTTGCTAGTTTTACGATGCGATTGAAAAGGATAGGAAAAGGTCATTCCGGAAGAGTACTCAACATAATCTGATGGCAAATAACGATATTTTTGTTGTAACTCATAAGAATTTGATGTGGAAAGGCGATATCACGACCCGGTTCCTGCTTGTTATTCCCTGGCATACGTCTACCTTTGGAACTCCGTGACGTCAAGCCCGGACGGCAGTTTAAGCTGAGACCACCTCCTATTATACGCACCTTGCCCTACAACGGCGACCACCCCACGGAGACAACTGTTTCTACAAGCTGGTTAATAGAAAAAATGTACATACATAAGAGATTAGCACTAGGTTACCCGCTGGAATATTCCAGTACCTTTACACTAGTGATGGGCAAAGTGATCATTTTAGTGATTCAATCATTTTGACTCGAGTCACATAAATGATTCAATCAATTGATTCAATCATTATGATCGAAAAGACTCAAATGAATCAAGATCGAAAAGACTCAAAGGAATCAAGATCGAAAAGACTCAAAGGAGTCATGATTGAAAAGACTCAAAAGGAATCATGATCGAAAAGACTCAAAAGGAATCAAGATCGAAAAGACTCAATCGATGGATGTAATAAATCACTTTGAATAATCGAATAAATACTGCCTCATCTGCGAAGAGCATTGGTAACGCTGATTGCTATCCATATTATCATTTCATATACTATTTTAATTGTGAATTCCTAGATGAGTAAATTAGATTGCAAAAATGTAGGAAGCAGTGTCATGAAAATATTTGGGAAGGCGAAACTGCCACAGTTTCTTAACACTAATAAAATAATTTCTAACTATAGTTGATCAAAATATAACACAAAATACACCACACACGTACCATGCATGAATCTGATCTGCAGGATAATTTTATGAACGGCACAATAAAATATAACCAGCTTTAACTTCTACTTCTTAACGTTCTCCTACAGGAGTCATCTTAATATTTTCCTTTTACGTGTATTGTTGTTATTAATACTGATAACTGCTGGAAAACATTTAAGAAAAATATTACACAAGTATTCAGTTCTTCATAATATAGTATTTAATTTTCTCACAACTATTTCTGCCCTGACGAAAAGAGATTAAGCATCGGTCGTTCCAAATTTTGAATCAAACCGGAAACCGAGATGATTGATATGAAACCGGAAGTCGGAGTGATTGATGATCGACTTGTTTAACGAAATGAATCATGAGTCATTTGATTCACCTAGTGATTCAATCTTTTTGATCGAATCGTTCATGATCGACCCATCACTACTTTACACCACTGGCGGCGTTCATAGAAAAAAATTATATCCTGGCGCGGATATATATCCTGGTGAATAGCGTATCCAGCGTGGAGGGGTTTGGTCGATTTTGAGTCAACGGGAAAATTAGAGTGAATGGGTTCGGTACGTTACACGGCGATTCGCTCTCAAAGCCATACTGTTCAGCACAAAAAATACTTAGCTATAAATGGTAACAATCACATATCAATGATGAATATAATATGAATATTTGACAATTTTTGGAAACCTGCAAACAAAGAGAGCCGCTGCTAATCTTCATAATCATAGTAAGAAACGCAAATATGGTGAATCAAATAAAATAAATTGAGTGCATGCAAAGAAATACGTGTATGATTGGTTTGGAAACTATGTATCTCAAACAATCTGTACCAGCGGTTCCAGGCAGACACGGTGACCCACTGACGTGAAAATGCCTTAGCCGGTATTTTTCCACTGACTTCTGAAGCTTCTAGATGTTTTGGGTTCTGGGACAGGTAGCCAGGATAAAAATGTTTTATTGCCTACCCCTGCCCTACCCCAAACACGGGGGTAGGTAGAATGTTTTGGCCGGAAAATGAACACAAGAATGGGTAGGGATAAGAATGGATACCTCTACACACTGGTCATTGTTAAAACTTCGTTGAGAGCATCACAAGTTGGACTATCTTCTTCCATTATATGCTTCCAGGCGCACTCTTTCACTACTTGAAACATGCTATGCGTCTTAGTTATTGGGAGAAATTTCCCTTTCCCAGCCGAGAGAGTAAATATTTTCTCGCTTATAATTTGTTAACAAGTAAGTCATAACTAGGAATTTACTCTACATCGTGCGTATAATGTGAGGGTGATTAATAATTTATCATTTGTTTTAAGTGAAAATAACTGAAACCCAAATAATTATCATGATGGTCTGAGTTGCTAAGAAAAAATTGCTAGGGAGTTCGTTCACTAATTTTGCCGACATAGTATACTTATCATTACGAACACATACCATCTATCACCTAAAAATTTGTATATTTCCATTGTGATTACAACTAATTATCCTGCATCATAGACATTGATTGCAATTGGATGGTTAATTTTTTTATAAATAGCATATAAAAATACGTCACCTCTACATTTTAAGATCAGTGTTCGGGCTATGTAAGGGTTGCATTCCATTTTAACTTCCAATTTTATGATAAATGTAATCGTTTAGAACTGGCATTTAAGACTTTCGTTCTAATTCATATTCTAGGCCTAAATTTTGAAGATGGGTTATGCGGAATAAAATAGCCCAGTAGGCGGGGAAAGTTACTGACTTGGGCTAACTGGTTATCATTTTAAGAGACTCTTGTTAATGCAAGAACACGTGGGATAGGAATTGCTCAGTATGGCGGTGTCCTCTTTGTTTTTAATATCATAACATTTTATAAAATATACAAAAATGAAAAACCGAAATACGCGCAATTGAGCCCCAGTACCCCATGCCGTCTCCGTGAGTAACCGGAGGCAATTCTGTCCACTGGGAATTTCTAGAGATTTTTAGCGGTGGAGTGGAGACCATTAGGTTCTTTATCAGCTGTATCACTTTAGCATTTAAAGTTGTACGTAGTGCTTAATGGTTTTCTTTCGGGCTTACAGGCTTTGGATGGAAGTGATAAGAAGAATAAATTGCTTTCTCCGGATGCTTAATCTAGGGTCTTTAAAAGTGTCATTTTTCCGACCGTTTACCACACATGGAGATCAACGAAACAGCTCAAGTCATACGATTTAACTAGTATGATTTAAAGCACAAGTGATTTAATATTTGTTGAATGTATCTCAGTAAATACAGAAGCTTCGGAGTACATACCGTCATTATAATTGCCTATTTATGGGAGTAATTATTTTTTTGTCATTAGTAGGAGTTTCAAAATATAAAAGTCCATTTTTTCATGGAAATATTACTCGCTATTAATAAATAAAAATTTCGTAATATTTTAATTCATCCGTTCGGAATACAGACAGTCATTAGCTAGCTCATAAAACTTCCTTGAACCTATTCCTATTTTCCAATACCTTCACACCTCAATTCTCCTTATATTTGTCACCAGCATTCATGAATTATCATTAGCTAATTCCATAAAATGCATAGTTGTTTCACATTCCCGCCGAAATACTATTAGCCCTATAGCTTACCGCTACAGCATTTTTGGCAGTGCGAAATATGCAGCTGCTTCCAAGTAATATTTTTGAGTTATGTTATTAATGTGTAGTTTTTAGGGACCATGATTAGCGAAAAATGGTGACGCCGTTCTCTCAAAATTATTGATGAATTGAGATGTGAAGGAAGTAGGCTAAATATACGATGAATCATAAAGGGATAAGAGATACTTTGGCTACAGTGAGCTAAAATTCTAGTGGAAATGTTAGCGGCCACGGGGGCAACGGAGTCTATCAGCTAATGCAGAGGATCAACGAGCGGAAATTTCGGGATTCCAAATCTGGCTGACGCATTCGGACGTCTCCTCTATATAATACAAGATGTACTGACTGATTGATTCACTCACTAATCAACGTAAATCCCAAATTATTGAGGACGCTGCTACGGAATTTACGGGATATGTTCCTCGTGACAAGCACGGCGCACTAAGAAAGAAATTTGCGTGAAACAAATTTTGTGGTCGTTTTCGTAGGCTACTTCCATGAGAATACCATAGCATTTCGTCCAGACATTTTTCTTTTGCATTTTTAAATTATTTACTTTCGAAATATTGAGTGAAAATTCTGGGTAGGGGAAAAGTAATGTAGTATTATATTATTTTACACAGATTTGCCATACTCCTCTTTACATTCTAGTGATCCTGTTATTGTATCCAGATTTAATCATTTTCATTTTTTTTTCAATAACAGAAATATTTTGCAGCAATCAGGAGTAGATACACATGCTTTCGACATAAATTAAAAGCAATTTTATAAATATGGAATGGTTTATATGACAACGGAAGTCTAAATTTCATAGTTATTTTAATCGCGTATGGGTCAGAAGTGTAGACACTAACGAAACACTGGCAGACAAGTTCGGAAATAAAATATTAATAATGATTTATAGATCAACTTTTGAAAGAGTGACGTGGAGATTTAAAAGAAAAATAGAACGTAGAATTATTCAGAAGGCCTGATATAGTAGCTGTGGTTATAAGCAGGAGGATCAGATAGCTTGTTTATGCCAGAGGATGACAAGAGTGTGGAGAATTATAAAAAGAATACATACATTCGGGAAGTTCCCGCGAGGGAGACCAAGATGGGATGGCCGAGCAAATGACGTGAGAAAATTGTGACGTGACATTGAGATGGCCGAGAACTGGAGACGTTGGAGGTGGCTGGTTTACCAAATTCCGCTAGGGGTTTGAGCAGGGGCGGTCTCGTGTGATTGGGGGCCCTCGGCTGGGGCTCATAAAAGCCCTCCCTCCCTTACCGGGAGGATCGGGGGGATCTCACCCATTAAATATTAGGAAATTTCATGCACGGAAATGGATTATGACGCTATTTTAGCTCTTAAAAAAACTAGATAAAAGTTAATTTAAAAAATATCAATTTCGTAAGAAAAAATACCAAGAAAAGTGAGAATTTCACAGCTTTTACAATTTAATATTATGCTTATTATGGGTCTATTCTCCATTTAGTGAATTTGTTCCTTGAAACTGCACTGAAATCTAAAAAGCCTCTGAAATAACCTTCTCGAATAACCAACCCTTTCAAACAAGCATCAGGTTGTCTTTTATATTCTCATAACTGTTTTATTTTTATTTTTAATAATCTTTTTACGACTATTTTGTAAATAAAGCAACTATGGAAAGCCTAGAATTTTACAATAGGAAATAAACTGTTGTTCAAGCAGTTTTTTATTACACCTTTCATATAGACGCGAGCAGCGTTTTGGGGGGGCCCTGAGCCCGGGGCCCTCGGGGATTTCCGACCAGCCGACCTGGTGAGACCGCCCCTGGGTTTGAGGGGGCTACAAGAGAAAGGGTAAGTAAGGAAGCATTTTAACTTGAAGTTGAACGGCAAACCAGGAAGTTAGTATTAACTGAAATCCTCACGTTTTTTGTTTGCTCACGATTTATTGAATAATTCTAGGAAGCATGTAGAGACGAACTCGCCGCCGTATCTGCCAAATGCGTGTTATTTACGTGCTAATAGAATAGCTCAGGGAAAGATTAAAGGGCCCAATTTCCGTACTCACGCACTAATTATGAAGCGATTACAAATTTACGGTCTCTCATCAACAGTTGAAACTTTTGCGAAACGATCGAAATGATAATTCAGCCGAAATAAAAACACATTAAATTGCGATCTCAACTTTTGAAATGTAATTGAAATTTCTTGCGATAGTTTACTTAATGGGAGAAAAATGTATTTGAGTGTGTTTTTGAATGTGAATTTCGAAGAACTAGGGGTGCATTCGGCTATCTGACCGAGTATAGGGTAGGGACAAGCTACTATGAAGAGAATTAACAGATAAATCCAAAAAAAGAATTTTAAATGAATATTGAATTCGATATAAAAGTCTCGGCGAATTGAGGTAAATTATCAATTAAGCGATGCGATGGGGTTTATTGAGGTTCGGTCTTTAATACTTCTCGCCAATTTTTAACAAACATTTCGCTCCTTGTTCAAGCTACCTCAGTCATGGGTGAGTAAGACAACATTAATAAAAATCAGGAGAAATTTTACTATAAAATAACACTGATTTTGCTCCATTTTTTGTAACCAAGTAACGAAAAAGACATAATAATAAAATGGAAACTCTTATATTAAACTAGCTTGGCTTGTGGATGATAAAAATCAAGAAAATGAATAGGAAATTATTACTACAGTATTCTACCGATTAAGGTAGGTTTGCATGGAGTATTCAAGAAGTGATGTGGAAGCCTCCCTTTCCTTCCAGCACTGCCTTCTTTGATTCACTTAGTAAAAAATTGCAATAAAATTAACGAAAGTATTTTATTATATTCATACCTACACTCAAATTATGAAATATACCTATATGACATAAACGTTTTCTTAATTTTAGAAATTAGAAATAAATTGGCTCAAAAAATTACATTTGTAATATTGAATTTAATAAAAACGTCAACAATCCATTTCCACCAGTTGGAAAGAAGAAGGTGGTCAAAATACATTTGTAGTTATTCTTCATAAATAACGCCAAATTAACTTAATAAAACAGCGAACAATAAAAGGAATCCAAAGGAATTATTATACTTTGATCATTACCTTTACCGTGCATCTGTAATGAAGTCAACATCACAGTCTAAGATTTGAAGATTCATAAGCACTTATCTCTTTTTCCACCCGAAGAATATTAATCTCCACCTTGGTATTCCCTTCCTTTGATAATCGTAGTCTTACTTGTAATGAGAGGTCTTAAAAGCTGGATAAAAAATTACAAAGGCAACTAAGTTCATGTGTAAGATATGTATTTAATTTAAAAAGGGATAACGACACATTACAGAATCAGCCTAGGTTGGCTACATATTTATGACCGAAGGAAATATTCACTTGGAGCTCTTCTCTTTTAAGATTTTCACGATAGAATTCCTGTTTACGCCAGGGAAATTTTTTAAAAATGGGCCAAAAACCACAGATGTGGCACCTCGCACTATGGACTTCTCTTTGCGTTATCCAATTCCACGTACAACTGCCTACCAAAAATCATTTCTCATTACGGCTTCTAAATTCAGGAATTCTATTTCACTGTTTGCGACGGTTTCCAAGGGTGACGACCAACAATATAAATATACGAGAAAAATAATTATAAATAACAGTAATTAAATATAATTATAATTATAAATATACGATATATATAATCGTATATTTTATTGTATACTGTAACCGTATGTACTATCTATACCATACAATTCATCAGGGCCAAGGGTGATAATTTCCTCCCGAATCGAGGAACCAGTAATTCATTAATCATATGACTAATATACAGACGCAACGAGAGAATGGATTCCCTAATATTCTTTTGGAAATAGGAGCACGCTGAATCACAATCGTCTCGTCGACATGCCCAGCTGAGAACTTTTCCCACATTTACTCAGCGTAGAAGATATAATCACTAGGTCAACAGCCTAGTACAATAGCAAGACACCTTACACAACAGGAAGTTTCTTTCTTCATCGGTGAATCCCATTATCTTCTGTTCCGAAATAAGGCGACCACTCAAAATGCTAAACGATAAGAGGAGTCCCGCACTCAAACAAACCGGAATCTTTCCATTCACGCATGGGAATAGCCTAATCTCGAAGTCGGCCACTGATTAGCATTGGTAAGAAATGAATATTCGGTCCCTAATCCAGATTCTTAGCACCGCACGTTTGACTTTTATCCTCGAGGGTGGCCGTTTATGGCGGTGAAACATTTTACAAATAAACAGGGTCTGAATTGTAAGTAAGGAAAATAAACTCATTTTAAGGTTTTTACTTGAGATATCACTTCAAAACGGTAGTTGTATCTAAATATTGCTTCAAAAAACGCTTCAAAACAATCTAAAAGCTTCTGCTTACGACTTTTGCACCCTTCGCACGCTCCCTTGAATACACCAAACCGAAATATAACGATGCCTCCACTGCAAAAACGCTCAACAGTCGCCCACCGAATCAAATCCGCTCATCTAGCAGCCCAACAATACGATTCCGCTCACAATTGTTGAGCTACTGGATGAGCGGATTTGATTCGGTGGGCGATTGTTGAGCGTTTTTGCAGTGGAGTTATCGGTAATTACGAAAGCGACGCTTTGTTGCCTTTGAGTGCACCTGTGGGGGTTTCCATGGTGATGTTTTTCCTCCGAATACCCGTGTTGTCTCATTCGGTATCGGCCGATGTTGCTGACAGAGTTGATCAAGGGACGGATGACAGAGAAGTTAGCGATATATTATGAAGTGTTGCTGAAGATTAAAACACAGATGAGGGGTATGTCAGGTGGACGCCCTCCTCCTTTTCTTCTTTTTTGTTGGCGGTGCCTGGTGTCCTCACAACCCCATTGTTACATAATCAGTAATACATTGTTAGGGTGAAATTCGTGCATAAAGCGAAACAAAAGTACTTGTTCAAGTAAATCAAAGCTTTACGGAATAAAACCAGTGCTGCCTAGAAAGACAAAGATGAGGCAGTGAAACCACATTCACAAGAAAAAATGTCCATTCCTCACTTCACATTTGTAAATAGTGACTCACTCTATTTCTGTCCATGAAAGTGCGGGTAAAAAATGTATCAATAGCAATAAGGAAAAAAAAGAGATGAGGCTTATCAGCCTTTCTATCACAGCAATCGATATCTATATCAGATAGTGTACGCAAACAACTTTTTCTGTGATATATCTCAATGGCTTGGAAAATATAAGGAATAGCTCTTCAAAACAAAGATTCACTTTTTTGTGTTTTCTTGAGAGTGAGGTCACACAACATAAAAATAACCCTTCACAACGTTTCCATTAGTCTGAAAGTTATCATTAGAATTTTATTGTCAGCATCAACACATTAAACTTTGACTCAAGAGCCACGGTTACACTTTTTTTCAAAATTGGTCATGCTCATGCTTTTTATGTTTTTCTTTCCATCGTTTTATTTCAATATAGTGAATTACCCAATAAAATTTTCGGCGTGAAATTGTCATTTCAAACTATATATCCAGCTATAATAATGTATGGTGTGATCAAAAAACTAAAATAATGTTTTTAGTCAAACCTTCTAACTCAGTTCTTACGCCTCCCGTATTCCACCTCCAGGGGTGCCGACTTAAAAAAAATATTGGGGGGGGGGGGCCAAACCGGGGACCTTGCCCCGGTAAATTTTATAAGCAGCGAATTTTAAGTTTTTTAAGCATTTTAGAAGAGTCGTGTGATCAATATTAGAACCCTGATCACTCGAATCTCGATATCTGGACACTCCGGGGAAAATCGGCAAGCCTGACACATTTTTTCCTCACATCTGTAACGAATTTTTGGGGGGCTCGAGCCCCCTCAGGCCCCATGGAGTCGGCGCCACTGTCTACCATCCTCCTCGACTTACGGAATCATTATTTTCTTGTGTTCAGCCTCGTCCTCGTTCTGGGTCTCTTCGCCAGATCTAATACCGCGAATAATTACTGACCAAAAAAGTCGCGGAAGTGAATCCAATTCTGAGCCTAAATTATACATATAAAGCAGACTCATCATGTGAACGCAAAAAGAACAGGATGCGTGACACACTTTGTATTACTTCCAAGAATGATGAGGAGTGAAGTATCACGAATACATATTTTCTAAACCATTCGACGGCAATAAAGATTGACGCAACAAGAAATTAAACTCAATTTCCATCTTAAGTTCCACTTTTCTCTGAACATTTTTATTCAAGTTCAAAAAAGATTACGGGAAGTCATCAAAAGAAAAGAATTGAAAAAAAAGAGGCCGAGAAAAACTAGACGAGAAATCCAAGGACTCATGAGAACCAAACGGATGTCATTTGCTGAATAAATGTGTAGCTGCTCAATTACTGTTTCCGAAACCTGTGCGTGGGCATAAGAAGGTACCAAGAAGTGTCATTTGAGATGTCAAAATCAATTTTTCCGTGATTTCATGAAAGATCTTCCCAGAGGTTAATATTATTTTTTCCATGATAACTTTGGATATTGAGAATTGAAACGGTACCACAGCCTTGATGATTAACTAAACGCCACTACTTTAGTTCTTTACTTTTTAAAAACTACAGCAAGAAATACCGCTTTCTCAATACTGTACAACTTGAAAGAGTGCCAAAATTTAAGAACAATAAGCTTTCTTTAGCTTAATGCATGATTTTCATCATTGCAATCGTACGCAGGTTAAAAAATGGAGATGGACAAAAATCAGTTTTTGAACGAAAGCTGTTAGGAAGCGGGAAATGATTACATTTAAACATATTTCATTACAGTTTTCCATGACCAATTCTTACATGGGTTAAATAGATACAGTCTTTGATTAAAAATGCTGAAAGTGAGATTGGTAGATAACACCAAGGAAAATTTTTAAATAAATAAATAAAAGATCGTAGCACTTTTCCACAAAACTCCAAAAAAAAATTTGTGGAAAAGTTCTACGATCTTTTATATATTTACATATGCCGAACTTCCACCAATTGAAGCCTGAATCTGTTGAACTTACCAAGGCCAAAATTGGATTTTTATGACCAATAAATTATTCGATTATCATAATTAAGCGAGATTAACGTCAGGTGTTTGGTCTTTCCTATTTTTCTGCGGGTGTACTGTGGCATTTTTCTCTCTAGAAGGAAAGTGATGTGAAAATCAGTTCGCTTAGCTATCGTTTCATTTCCATACTAATGGCTCACTCAGTCAGATTTTCAGAGTGGACATGTCATTTCAAAATAAAGTTCTAGCGAAATGTGTGACTGAGAAGAATGTGAGGGCTTGATGCAAATGAGACACGTGTCACGCTATTCATCACGCAACGATACAATCAATTGTTCTTTTGTCCCGGCAAATTTGCAAGCATAAAGTGGGGAACAATCTTGAAGATGAAAGGGTGATAAAACTACCTCAGATGAAGAAATATAATTCTGAATTACATTCGTACGATTTAGCAAGTGCATGTGACCCAATGGAACTGCACAGCCCCAGGTGACAGATAGGATTGATGCTACTTGCACGCAAAGATAATGTAAACAAAGAGAAAGATCGAGATTAACATCAGCACATTCGCTTTCGACTTTCAATCTGATACCCACCATTTTTAACGGGATGAGATTTCTTCCAGATGCAAGTAAAAAGGCGTCGATGAGTTTCGCAACATCAGCAGAAGTGTGAAAGAACGCAGAAAATGTTCATCAAGATAACTCTTAACCCTTACGGTCGAGCGAGCTCGTATTTGCACATCACACGGAATAAATAAGTTAATCTCCTCATTTTAATGTTTGAAGAGGATCCTTCCAACCGTGTAAGTTTGAATTTTTACCCGTGAATCCAATGTTATTAGATAGGAGTTGACTTTTACTAATTTTTGAATGATATTGCAAGGTTCTAGGCAAAACCTTACGGCCTCAAAGGTGCAATATGAAATTAAAAATTCAATTGATCGTATAATGTCTCCCGACCCTCATCGAACGAGCAACAATAATTCGCATTTTTTGTGCGGGAAGGGAAATTTTCGCGATATGGACCAAACCGCATCCTCTGAACTGAAACAGCCTAACTCACGTACACAAGGATTCCAATATTCTTTCACTTGTATTAATGCGTGATTGTGTGTAAGTTTGGCTATTCCAGCTGAGATGCTGCGGTTTGGTCCATATTGTAAAACTTCCCTTCCCGTACAACAACACAGTGTTTTATTGTTGCTAGGTGGACGATATTTGAAAGATATACGACCAATTAAATTTTTCTTCTCAAATCACAGGCTCTATCAGTATTATTAGAAAAATAACAACTATGGATACCTAGATACATTTTGTCGGAGATGAAATGGATGTATCGCCAAAAAAATGTATGAATGAAGCGGAACACTAAAAAAACTTTAAAATAGAGGGACATCTGGCAGGTGTGTTGGCTTCCCAACCGGAGAATCCGGATTCGAATACCGGTGGTGATGTAGACTACCCGATCCCTTTGCGGAGGAGACTTCAAGTGAAGCTCTCCGTCCGTCTGATGGGACGTTAAGCCGTGGTCACCTTGGTGACTTTCGCTCAGAGTAGGCTAATGCCGACGCCGAGTTTCTTTCCAATCTTCTTATCCTTCCCTTATGGCGCAAATGACTTTGGCTATCGGCTGACGCCGCCTGCGAAAACCACACCACGCCAAATTGAAAAGACCGATGTACCGAGATGGACCGAATGTAGAGATGGTTTGGAACTAATAGCGCGACTGTCTCTAGGCCTGACACCATTAAATGCCAAATTAGTGTTTCCAACTTACCAATCCAATTTCGCTAGTAGTCTATGAAGCTGTTGGAGACAAACTTTTTGTAAGTATTAAAAGAAAATAGAGAGGGCACTTTTCCACAGGTTTATTTAAAGGACGCGTTTCAACCGTAAGGTCATTATCAAGTACATGCGCATGATCATTCACCGTGTATGACGGAACAATTCGCGGATGAGCGTTCATGCGCATGATCATTCAGTGAAAATTAGAACATGTTCTATTTTGCTCCCACGATCCTGTGAATGATAGCGTGATCATTCAGCATGATCATTCACCGCGTATAGCGGCCTTTAGCGGCCCTAGCCTCAGTTCAAAGTTACTGAGTGCTTCTCCAGATAAACACTTCATCCCTCCCTCAACCACGATGTGCAATTCCAGTGACTGGATTGCATTTTTGCGCACAAAACTGTTCACAGACACGTGAGCGACGTTAAAGTAAGACGATTTGTCACGGAATCACTATGGAAATAAGGTGGGGACGATTCTTTGCCCACGGAGACCTTGAAGTTAGAGTTCCACTCACTCCGCAATCGCGTATTTTTACTGAATTCCCTACAATGGAGAGAACAATCATAGAATCGTCGCAGCTACAGTCAGTTGGAGGGGGCGGGGGGACAGTGTCAGAGAGGAGGGGGGATTTCTTCAGAGCACGCGATTCCAACTGGATTTCCCAACCAGATTGAGATGAAGAGGCCTCAAGAGCTCTAATTTTCCTCAGCTAGTCTGTCGTCAAATCAGACACTGTGATTTTCCACGGCACCTCACATGTCGACAAATGATACGGATGAGAGAACCTCCTCACTCAGTACGTTTCCATTCCAAAGCATTATGTCGTAATCTAATGCACACCAAGCTGAGTGTTTTTTTTTCCTCCTATTCCTCCTTCCTTTCCTTCCGTGTTTATTTCGTCCTTGCTTCCATCCCGATAGAAACTATGACAACCAGTCACGAGGATTCTCTTCCAAATGGACCGAATTCGATTCCCGACTACGGTGAGAATTTGTTGGCCAAACGCCGTTCGTTATGACGCTTCGAGGGAAATGCGGTCGCTAGAATCAGACCCGAGAATGCAAATCAGTCAATTTTTATTTTATTAAAGTATAATACCGAGTAAGATAGGTTTACATGGAGTATATAATAAGTATTCTGGCTGTCTACCCTCCTACTCTCTTCAATTCACAACAATGCCTACTCCATTTCTATCTAAAATCCTATTCAATTCCTTCCTTACCCTCGTTTACCCAACAGTCTTCCCTTACTTAGATTTCATTATTTTTACTGCATCTAACTGAGTTTTCGATATCCCCTCCCCACTAAGTACATACCTTCTGTCTCCTCCGTATCTCATCTAGAAAATTCAGCGAAAAAGTTCGATAAGTGAAAAGTAAAAAAGCTGCGGCGAAAAAATCTTCCTCTCTCAGACCCTCTCTCTCTCTCTTTCTATAAAGTTTAAAATGAAAAAAAGACGCGAAAGTTACCGACCACTGTTCATCATCCGGTGACGCCATTCATGGTCTGGTTCCTTTACCCGTCCAGGGGTCACTGAGGGAAGAAATGTCTCGCTAGGGGATGAACATCAACAAACCACACGAAGGCACACAAGGCGGAGAGGTTTCCGAAAGGCGATAACCCTCTTTGCACTACTGTACGAGACGTCATCAACTTATCTATGCGAGGGTTAAGACAGTCAATTTTTCGGTGCGAATGGCTCGAGGAACAGGAGTAGGGAGGAGAAACGGAAAAATAGGGATAAATTCAGTTTTAAACTTTATAGGAAAGATAGTTAAGAAGAAAAAATTGTTTCAGGCATGACTTACTTGGTGGGATTTGTTATTCACATTGAAAATTAAAAGCCAGGAAATCGTATTTTCACGTACATCTACTAAAACTGACCTAGTTTTCTGAACGTAATTCCCGGAGTATTCCAGGTTTTCCCGCTTTTTCGGGTTATCGACCACCCTCAGAATATATTTTTGGGAACGGGGGCTGGGGGAGGGGGTTAAGAAATACCTTGAAGTTAAATATGTTATCTCTAGAATCAGCAAATAATAAATACTCAATTCAGCACTAGATCAACGTTTCACTGAATATATTCACATTCATCAATGGTTAATAACAAAAACAAAGGACAAAAGCACAGGCATATCATTGAAATATTTACGTTAGTGGGAGATAAGCATAAAGAAAATTAACACTCTAAGCAAACAATAGTAAAAAATACTCATAATTTACAAAAATCAAATAGCATATTTCCTTATTCCATGTTTTTGAGCAAAAACCATTAAATAACTACGAAAAATTGTTTGGGATATAGTTTTCACTTTGCTTTTTTTATATAGATATATACCGTCAAGGAAAAAATCGACTTATTACCTGTGATTTTGTACTGCGTATTTTATTAGAACTGATGAATGCGAATACATTTACCGAATTATATTGGCGTAATTGTGAATTAAATATTTATTGTCTAGAGAGAACGTGTCCAATTTCGATTTTATATTTCAAAGTGTCGCTTTAAAAGCCTGCACAGGTCAACTTTCTCCTTTATTTCAATTGCAAAAAAGGCAGCAAATGTCGGTAACATTGTTGGTGAATCGAAAAAATCAAATAGGTCGAAACAATTATTTTCATGAAAACAGTTGTGTACCTACTAATTTAACGTTAATACGGCAGTGTAGGCATTACATATACACGTGGTGAACGGTTTGATATCTGCATCAGGCAAATAATCAGACAGCTCTCTCCAAATGATGGCTGGCGGAGCAATAAATTCATTTCAGATCCAGAGAATCCATCAATGATTCCTCGAAGAATAGCCTTTTATTTTTCATCATTACAAAGCAACTGGAGACTTTAAATTCGTTCAAACACCCAACTTTCGTTGCGGACTTCCAAGAATAACTGTAGCGTTACGCACATAGCAATTCATGGTTGGAAATAGTATTTTGAGAGCGTTAAAACGGTTAAATAAATAAGATGAAATTAAATTTACGACGGTAACCTGTCAATCATGAAGAAAAGGAAAGAAGACACGATCACTGCAGGGTTATGCTATAAAAGTACTCTTTGTGAATAAATGCGAATGCTAATCGATAAAGGTAGGTTTTCATGAAGTTATTAAAAAGTATTCTGGGAGTCTCACCTCTCTTAATGGACTTCCTTCTTCAAATCACTATAAGGACTACTCCCTTGCCTTCACCGATGGAATGCAATTCCGAATTTTTTAAATCTCTTTTTTCAATATTTCTTTTTTAGCACTGAAAGCTTAGCTGTAAAATATTAGGCGAATCAATCGATATTTACCGGTGTAACAAGCCCTTTGAATATTTGCACAAGGTTAGTGAATCATAGAAGTTCAGCTCCGCTACTAAAAAAAAGTAGGTAATACTTCTTTCGCTATTCATAGGAAAATCATCCAAACGTACAAGATAACGCCGTTCACCCTGAGGGAGATAGTAACAGCGAGTAAACAAGGCTGACGTATCAATGAAGGTTAGAGTGACGGCGTCATTTGTTATTAGCGCAGAAAGCCAGCGTAAGTACACATTAAATTAGGAGTGAGTAAATATATCGATCCAAGGACGCCGCGTGACAGATCACGGCATTATTGACACTAATTAACGTCTCCAAGTGAAAAAATGATGTATCAGCAGCGACTCGAGTAATAGCAAAGAATATATGTAGGCGCGTTTCCAGCAGATAAAATATTCGAGATAGATTGTCACAAGTCGCAGGGAAACTTGAAAATGTAAATCATATAATATATGTAACACACTGAGACCAAGGCCAACGTATTTTTATCCCGTGAAATATGGGCAAGTAGAAATTAGCTGATAAAGAAATAAAGTGAAATTACATTTACGACGGTAACCTGATTCAATATGAAGAAAGGGAAAGAAGAGTCGACAATTGAAGGATGCACTTTAAAAAATGCAACTTTGGAATTTTTGATCGCAACCTTGTTAAAAAAAAACTTAACTGTTAAGAAAACTTAACTGTATCAATTATAGATAAATCGATAAATATTTACCTGTGTCAAAAATCCTTCGAATATGTGCACACAGGTTGTGAAAATGCAAAAACCATGGATACCTATGCAAATTAGCATTGTTGGATAACGATTTCAATAATTTTCATTAATTACTTATATTATGTATTACTGAATTCTTGACGATATTATGCTGGTTTCCATGTTTTTCAGTAGTTACTTTCTTAGGATGAAATGTGACCAAAAAATTCACACATTTTAAATTTTCTTAGAAAATGTTCCGATGGTGGAACGGGAAGAATGAACGAATGCATTTCTAAGGTTTCTCCGGAAAAAGAATCGCGCATCTACCAAGAAAATATGAAACTGGAAGTCCGCGAAAGCTGCTGAACTGAGGAGAGTGAAATGAACATCGTTTCATTTTTCCTTTAGTTTCATTACCACACGACGAAAGTAGAAGATTATTCGTCAGGCAACTTCCCCCAAATGGTGGACTTTGAATGAACCCTTCCTCTGGAATTATGGACATAGGCTTGTGGGTCCAAGAGAGACTCGAAAAGTTTGTGAAACACTTACTTAATTAAAGTAATATCTTCAACATCAATTGATAATATTGCGCCGTGATATCGTTCAGCATATCTGATTTAGCATGTTTATAATTTCACATTCAGAATATTATTTCTATAATATATCACAATCATCTACGTACAGCCCTAATTATTTAAATACAGCCATGACATTTCAAGAATATATTTTTATGTAGTAATGTGAAGACGCATTGTTAAAGGATTCTCGCGAGACAAATTTATTATTATTTTCACCCCATTACGTCAAATTTTAAACTCCCGACAGAAAACCTCAGAATATCGCAAGGACCTTTAATATATCGCTTTTTTAAGCTACTCATACTAGAGTTATTTGGTGGTATTATCATTAAGTAGAAAAAGGAATGCTGTATTCAATTATAATATTCAAAGTTGCTATTCGTTTCCATTTCTTCTGATATTGTATTTTAAAATCCAAATATATCAATTTATCTTCCATTTTAACAATAGGGTTATCATAGAGTAAATATCAACTTTATCGGCATAGAGTAAGTTAATATAAGTTAGTATTTACTTACTCTATACCAATCGAATCAACCATCCGTAAATATTCTATCAAAAAATTATCAACCGCTGAACTGCTTTTACCTAACCCTACTTACTGTAAATAATAAACCACTACTTAAATTATTGCGAAGTCGCATTTAAGGCTTCAATTACCGATGAAATAAAACGGATACCTATCGCAATTTCTTATCCATTGTATCACGAAATAGACGGAAGGTATGGACGAAGCGAGTACTGAGCGGTAAGGGGACACTGTTGGAGGGTGGAATGTTGGATAAACGAGGGAGAAGAAGGAAGAGGATAGGAATTTTAGATGGAACGAAATGGAGCATGCCTTTCTGCGAATCAAAGAGGGAAAATTCATGAAGGGAGTAGAATATTTTGTTAGTACTCCATGCAAACCTACCTTAAACGGTAGAATGCCTTAATAATAATAATATAATGAAACGTACTTGATAGACATTGCCGTACCTAATTCGCATAACATCACGACAGCCTACACCAACAAAATGGAAAAGTATGAAGAACTTAAAGATGAAATTAACCCTTTAAAGACCAAACTAGCTTACCAACTGATTTTTATTATTTTTTTTGCATATACTATTTATTTTACAGCTAATTAAGACATTGTATGAAAGAAATCCGGAACAAAAATTTTTAAATGCGTTTTCAAGCATGTTCCCAAATGGGAACATTGGACACTCCAGTGAATAAAATTTCGAAGTTCTACTTTTTTTTGAGCATGTATATTTTTCGAAAATATCAAACGTGCGGTAGAAAATACGTGTAATAATGACATCATTCTCATTATACAGTGTATAAATTGCATTTATGGATTACTCATTATACATTGAAAAACAGTGAAGATGCATTTTTTCCACATTCAGTGGATTAGAGGCGAGTGTTTTTTTTCGCAGATTACGCACCTTCCCCAAGAAGATGTATTTAGAATATGCCCCCAGTTTTTCTTCGTTTCACTTAAGAGTGCGTCTTAGGTCCAGGATGAGAGATAATTTTTGGGTGCAGTCACGTGAGACTTGTCGCTACGTCGCGGAGAAACTCCAAGTGCGTTTTCGACCCTTTTCCGCGGATTTTCCTATGCAAAAGCCATGCACTGGCGACACTCATATTCAAAGCATTTGTAAACAGATTTCACCTCCATTTCTTGCTTCGAAGTCTGGCCTGTAGCTACTCAAAAGTTTGTCCAATACATCAACTCCCCCCATTCCCAAATTGCGGTTGTGTAATTTCTATCCTTTTCCCTTCCTTCCTAGAAAATCTCTTTACAGAAGCCAATGACTCATTAGTGAAGCAGTTGGACCCCAATGTAACCAATGAATTATCATTCCATCGACAGAAAAATACCACTCCATCACATATGAAATCCCCTCGGTGAAATTTTTCCATCACTTTTGATGGTTTTAGCGGGTATTTGGCTATCCTACCTTCGCTAATTGTACTCGTTGCCTTTATGCTTCTATCTGCCAGTTCTTCTAGCAGTGAGTGGGATGAAAAGAAATTATTGAAGTATAACTCAATTTGCTTAGGGTGCTCTACAACAGCCAAAAGATTGCATAGTACCCTACGTCCCAGCGGTCCAGTAGAATTTTTTTCTTTCCCTGCGTATATTTGCATCGCATAAGGATATCCTGATGATAAACATAGCATCCAGATTTTGTACCCAAAACGAATTGATTTTCTTTTGATAAACATTTTGTTCGAGTGACGGTCGTAGTATGGAACCATAGATTCGTCAAGGCTTAGTTCCTTATGGAAGATTCCAAATTGCACAACGTTTTTCCCAACTCTCTATACAAAGGAGATATTTTTCCTAATTTGTCACCCTTTTGCAGCATGTTGTTACGAGACAAGTGAAAGTATCTTTTTATTTATTTGAAATGATTCCTGGGCATCACTGATGGAATGATATGAATCGACATATCCTCTGCAGAACACCAATACAACTTTTATCCACTACACAAAAGTATTCCGAAGAACTGACCAATCTCTTCCCACGTAGCATCAACAGAAGACCCTTTTTGTTGAGCATAAAGAGAGGACATGTTTGCAACATGACTCAAGTACTGCTGTGATAAACACTAGAAGAAGATTTCAATCGGCTCCAAGGCAACCAGTTCCTCCAGATGATTATCTAGCCCCCGCATTGGTTCTGACGGAATTTCTTTTTCATATTGATTCTGCTTTTTCCAAACATTGCCTGTGATTGATACAATCATTCAATTACGTCATGGCTTAGGAATATATAAATTGAAAAATTAAAAGTTTTGAATTCTTAAAAGATGCTGAATTGTAATTTTAAAAAGAACATAACTCCAAAACGAAGTAAGAGGACAATTTATTTTACTGACATTCTCCCAAAGTACTTACTTCTTTTCTGTTTTATTCCTTTCGTTCTAGTTAGACGATCTTTCTCTTTCTTTCCATCATCATCTCTGTTTGGTAGAGTAAGGCTGATTTTCCCTAATTTTTCAGCCGGAATTATTTCCCCTAGATCATTTTCATTGACATCTTCTTCATCCATATTGGTGGTGGTTCTCGGGTATTGCTGTGTAGAAAACATTTTAACTCGACGTTTCACTCCTCCTACTGGGAGCGTTATCAAGAGAATGGAAGGAATTTATTCTCGTCCCGAGATTATTTATGTTTTTTTCGCTACCCATTGTTGTGCCGGATTTGAATTTTAGGCGATAGCCATTGGTCATTATATTGTGCTATAAACCCTCTCCATACACGGCTGAGGTTATACCCATCCTCCCTATTAAAGTTATTAGGCCTTTTCGCTATCTCGATGGATTCACGTATAAGACGCGGATGATATTCTTCCGTCTTCGCCAATACCCGTGTAGCGTCAAACATTATTCTATGCCCAGGGCTGGAGGCAAAATATATATAATAGGGCTGAAGAATATCATCCGCGTCTTATACGTGAATCCATCGAGATAGCGAAAAGGCCTAATAACTTTAATAGGGAGGATGGGTATAACCTCAGCCGTGTATGGAGAGGGTTCATAGCACAATATAATGACCAACGGCTATCGCCTAAAGTTCAAATCCGGCACAACAATGGGTAGCGAAAAAAACATAAATAACCTCGGGACGAGAATAAATTCCTTCCATTCTCTTGATAACGCTCCCAGTAGGAGGAGTGAAACGTTGAGTGAAAATGTTTTCTACACAGCAATACCCGAGAACCACCAGCAACATAGAAAAAAGAAGCTGTGAAAATCTTCAGACGAAAATCTTCTTCATCCGTCAAACGGGGGTCTTCTTCAGGAGGAAGCTGGCACAACTCGTATTCCGACAGTTCATCGTCACTTAGAATGTCTAAATATTCGACTGCTTCCAAACTAAGAAACTCCTTAGAGCTCATTTTAACGAAGTTTATAAAGAAAGTATGTTCTTCAAAGATAGTGATCACAAAATCGACTCTCAGAATGACTAAATATAGATTCGCTAGAATGAGTTGACCGGGTATATTTCATACCACAATGTCCGACAAGAAACTACAATGTATTTATATAGCTGCAAGCAGTCTGAGGTGGCGAATTCAGATATAATTAGGCCAAAGAAGTGATAATGTTTCAAAATTCCTTTGTATTGGAAGAAAAAAATTGAACAACAAGAGTTTAGGGATAACTCATCGGAGGCAAAAAACAGCAACTGACTTAGATATGCCGACAGTCCAATGTTCCCAAATGGGAACACACCTCAAAATTTTGTTATTGCTTGAAAAATAAATACAAACTTGACCAAAAAACTGAGTTTAACAATGTAATGTATATTGATCTTTTGAATAAATGAGTATTTGTTACTTGAGAGGTAGTGTAGAGAAAAATATTGGATAAACCGCATACTCACCTCAGAGGTAATGAAAATGACCAACTTTAAAAATGTATAATTAACAACAAATGTATTTACAAGTAATGCGATTCATTTTAAAAAATACTTCCATACTTTATTTACATAATAAAAGCTATAAAATTAATCAGATATATAAAATATAATTTTTATGAATTTTTAAAAATCTGTTCCCAAATTGGAACATTGGACTGTAAACGGTTAAGAGATTATGGAAATCAGATAAAGTACACATAATACCAATAATTATCTCTGCCACAGGAGTAGTGCCTCATTCAATCCATCAAGGTCTTAAAAACAATTGGACTGCCGAAAAACTTGTTAATTACAATACAAAAAGCAACAACTTTAAATACATGACGGATTGTCAGAAAATTTTTTCAACACAGAGTAAAAAGACGGGAGTGCTTGGTGATAACCGTACCTCAACTAAAACCAGCAAAAATGCAGTGAAAAAATAATAATAAATAATAAATATCAATAAACCTATACCTCGGTATATTTTGTAGCGATGTAGCAATCGGCACCCATAAAAAATGGTGGAATTTGACGCAACGGTATATTTTAATTAGCTACCACACATTCATAATGCACATGGTGATTATACGGCGTAGCGGAGGAAAGAACGACATATGGGAGAGTGAATGGAATTCCGATCTTTTTTTTCCTCCTCGTTACATATGTAGTTATATCCGTGTGAATTCAATTAGAGGAAAAAAGTGACCCAATTTTGTAAACAGATACGTATGCGTCACCCTTTACTGACAAATTTTTTTTCGTGGGAAGCAACCTTTTTAAACGGGAAATCAAAGATGCATAAAATGGAAAATTCCCAGAAACCAAAAAAAAGGTTACGGAAAAAAGGACGAAAATTGATCAGAGGCTAATCCGATTGAAATGCATCTCTCCCTCATAAATCAAAAGCAATAAAAATACAATAGATTTTGAAACACAGGTGGCACTCATTAATCCCACGCATGATACACGTGTGTCACACTTCAAGCAGACGTGACCATATATATATTTTACAATGCGTGAGGAAAACAGAGAGGAGATATCGCGTATGACACGCTCAGTGCTTCCACCAAAATATTAGATTGAAAGTCAAAGGTATATTTAATTCTAAACAAAGCCTCAGTTGAATGGATTTCACACACTTAAGGTGCTGGTTTTACAATGCCGAGTTAGCGTAAACCAGGACATATGCTGTTGTAGTATCATATCGTTTATAGGTCCAACGCTGCCGCAACCTTAATTTGAGAAAATTTGAAAGTTAAAAGCAAAGCAAAGTATTTTCGGGAAAGGTTCTCGGGATTTCCACCTGTTTAAATTATATATCACTATTGAAAAATATCACCAAAATATTTCGATGGGTGACTCGTCCATTGTCATCTCAACGTTTTTTATTAATGAAACTAATGCACTCACCGTTTCCTTCGAAAGATATAAGTCGCATAGTCAGCACTACATTCAATAAAAATTATTCCCGCGATGAGAATTTAGCACTAGCACTAAAAACGGATGAAGGCATGAAAATATATTTTGCGCGAAGAGCAAAAATATTTATTTAATGTGTTTTTTTTCCGGCGAACAATTAATATATAATATATATATAATAATATAATATAACTTTATTCTATACACATTCAAATATACTACATTAGAACATACGTAAATAATTATGGAATATATAGGTACCCCTTATTGTATAGTTATGGGGCTACCATCTTAAACTTTTTACATAGGTCTGGTGCTAGCACACATGAGAAGTAAAATTTCTTTGCATTCAGTTATTTTTTCTGTTGCCGATTGCATTCATTATTACAACATGGTATTTCAAATATTTGCACAAGGATAACTATTTTTCTTATATAAACGCAAATTGAAGTAAAGATTTCTCGGGCTTCGCACTGGGTCAGGTCCTCAATGTCTCCTTTCAACGTTTCGATGAGCAACTCGCCCATCATATTCAGGGATTCAGGAATCCAATGATATGATGATAAAAAATATTTTCAAATTGGTATTCGACCATGTCTATTTTATAACTCATTTGTGTGTTAGGGGTTTATCTCTATTGAAATGATAATAATATTTTTTCTTTTACATAGTTTCGGCATAAAAAATACAGGAAAACAATTTTAAATCAAGCAATACAGACACTGATTATATAATTTGCATTGCCTTTGCCCTAATGAGGAAGTATAAATACGCCGAAATGTTGGCGAAGAGAAAATAATCTTACTATTTCTACGGTGACCAACACGTAGAAATTAGTAAAAACTGTTTTTCAGAATTCATTTGTGCTGCAATTATCTGTTGACAAGCACGCGAAGTCGCGGTAATAACTCCTAAAATATGCCCGAAAATGGAAGACTTTGAGAATTCTCGCTCACACGCTCTGACCTCCTATTTTCCTCCTGTTGCATAATGATTGAATTTGACCCATTTCCCGGCTTTGTTAACCTTGATAAGAAAATTAGATCAGTTCACCAAAAATTTCTGTGAAAATACATGATGAAACTAAAGACCCACATTGGATTAGTTCCCTCTATACACTCGCGCTGTGCTTGGGAAAATGCAATAATTACGGCACCGAGGAAACAAATTGTTTGCCAGGTTTTGGACTGGAAGCAGCGCAGGAAGCTTATAATCGCAGCGCGAAGGCACTCCTCTATTTAGGACGCTAGTGAAGGAAAGTGATCATTACAGTGAAGAATTTCCAAACCTTGGACCTAATGGATGCATTACACAAGAATTGCGAGGATTCACAAGGAGATCAAGGTTATGCGGTATTGTAAAGCATTGCAGGCTAGGATTGAGGGACACAAGATGAAGTAGTTGGGAAAAAACTTGAGCAGGGTCGAGCATAGCAATTAAACTATTTGGGCAGCACATTAGAGGAAAACGGACGCAGCAGTGAGGACATTGGGAAGAGAATGACGCCAGCAAAGGACGAGTTCGAGATTTAGCTCTGGAGAAGAATGGAGAAGGTGAAACAGACGGAGAGGAGGAGAAACGACGAAGTGCTGGACATGGTGGGTGAGGAGAGATAGCTTCTGGATGAGATACGGAGGAGAGAGAAGGTATGGATGGAGCGAGTACTGAGTTGAGAAAAGATGTTGAAAACAGCGTTAGACAGTGGCGGATACAGATGGGGGCGCATGGGGCGCGCCCCCCCCTTGTGGGGCCGTCCGTATTGCCAAACATTGCAGAACCACAATTGTAACTCTTCTATATCATAAGTTGCATTGTCGTGTATTTTTACATAATCACTTTAATTAAAAACTTCTTCCACTTTGCTTGTGACTTGATTACTTTTTATTACGATAAAAGTAAAGGTAACTCAAGGTATCTTTTGAGTTTTTTTCTGTACCCGCTACTGGCGTTAGATGGTAGAATGTTGGAGTAACGAGGGAGAGGAAAGAAAAGAATAGGTTTTTTAGATAGGATGAAAGGGAGTAGGCCTAATTGTGAATTGAAGAAGGATGTCTATGCTGGAATGGGAGACTGCCAGAATAATTCTTAGTAGTAATTATGTAGATTCCCTCTGTCAGTGATTCAACTCGAAGGTTGGTTTGAATGGGGTAGGAGTAAACCACAGTATAGGAATTTCTCACACTCAGGGTAGGGCTTTAACTTTCGCGGGACCACCCGATTTGGGGGTGTCTGTGGGGCTGCACGGACGATTTGCCACCTTTGATTAGCCGGATTCGAAAGCCAAGAAAGCTTGCCGAATGGATAGGTATAGGATATATTTTCCCACTCAATAAATAAAGGACTTCAAGATATGCAGGTCCGGATTTACCCAGAGTGACTCTATAAGCACCTCGCCATTGAGCGCCCCTCCTCACTTTAGCACCCCCCCCCCCAACTATTTTTATGATAAGGCATAGGTACTCGCATGAGGTAAGGTTCGGAAAAAAGGTATAAACAGGTGAATGTCTGACAGCATAAGTTAATGCTTGTATTTTTACGCAGGGACAATTCTATTTTTTTTAAACAGATTGAAGTAAAACTCTATGAAACGGTTTAAATTTTATGCAACTTAAGCAATTTATGAATACACTTTCCAAAAATAATGCTTAGCCTTAATTCTACAACAAAAAAAGAAGAGTAACTTCAAAAATACAAGCATTACGTATTGCTGTAACTGAATGAACTGCGGTAGTACGAAATATAATATAAATTAACTAATTTTAAAATGCATGAAGATCAGTGGTACGAACTACATTTTCAATTGAACAAATCCTCTAAAATACAAATACGGCCAACTGCATATCCTCCTGTAATATTTTCTAGAGAAATTAAAGTTCAGATTCAAGTTCTGCTATAATCCTAACTTAGCAGCCCTATCAAAGCCCTAGGAAAGAGGGCACCTGCCGGCAGACGGAACCCACATAATAAGCCAGCTGACGGCGGTGCCCTTCGAGGCGCCTCCAGTACAGATCATTGCCAGTTGCAAAACAGAAGTCGCCCCTTGCACTGCGACGCCCCTAGGCACGTGCCTATTTTGCGTTACGGTAAATCCGGCCCTGAAGATATGCGTCGAATTGCCAACTCACACCGCAATATTCAATTGACTGGTGTTCTAACGCCTCCCACCTTACTCATTCACATCGAGGCGACTCGAGAGGTAGCATGTAGATTTCGCTGTGCAGGGGAAACAATGAAAAGAGGCGTACACAAAATTTAAAAGCTCAATTCCAACGGTGGAAAAGAAGCAAATTTTAAATATTTCTCTTGAGCGCCCTACACGTAATATGATCCTAGAATCCCCGGGAATCATGTGCAGAAAACGGTATCCATTCGTCAAGCACTGCAACGCAACAGAGAGCGTTGTTTAAATTTCACATAGGTCAGGTTGTGAGCCGCTAGACACTGGATGGTTACGAGCTACGCTTTCACTGATTGAACAATTTTGAAAAGAAAAATCTTTCAAAGTGATTCATAGAACCACATATCATAACACCGTTCCATATCCTGATCCGACAAAAACGATGAAATAAGAGAGATATTTTCCGAACGATTAGGCACAGGAATTATTTTATCTCACGCTTAGCATAGGACTTTAATTAATACTATGCCCTACCAATTTACCAGTGAACACCATAATGTCTCAGTGAGTTAACTAGTAAATGATTGGTATGAAATGGTATCCAGCAATTCGCCAAGTGACTCGCGAGGAACCATGCGTATGTCGATGGATGTAGAGAAGTGAGGTCGCGATGTTAACGAAATATTGCAAAAATACAAATAAAATAAATACAATATCGCGAAGCCGTTGGCAATAAAATCTGCCCTTACTAGGAATATAGAGATAAATATTCAAGGGAAAAATAGCGGTTGAAACATAAACTTAAAAATTATAAAAAAAATGATTGAAATTTTCCCGCCAAACACCACCGAGGCGGATTCAACTGTATAATAGGCGAGATATGGTGGAGCAGCATGGTGAAATGAAGCAAATAAAAATGTTGGTAGTGTTTTCTTTTCAATGGCTAAAATTTCTAATCCACAGCATGTTTCTACGACATCAGGTCAATTAAAAAACCACCGGTAGAGATAAAGCGATTCACGTAATCTTGTCCAAATGTTCTTGACGGCACAAACCCGCGCGAATAATACGGACACAATATTGTTGAATTATTAATTTTTGACGAAAAAAAGCAAATAAACATTTTGGCAGTGTTTTCTTTTCAATGGCTAAAATTTCTAATCCACAGCATGTTTCTACGACATCAGGTCAATTAAATAACCACCGGTAGATTCGCGTAATCTTGTCCAAATGTTCTTGACGTCACAAACCCACGCGAATAATACGGACACAATTTTTTTGAATTATTAATTTTCGAGGATATTACGGAGGTAGGTAGTCCGATACTCACTCTGCCACCGAGGGAGACCACTGTCCACCGGGCGCGAAGACTCTTATCCCGGGGATCAGCGGGGACGTCGCGCACGCCAAGTGAAGACGCCCTGGAGTGTTGTCGTAGCCGGCGAGACGGTCGTCGTCTTGAGTCGACCTCGAGACGGAGGCCGCTTCTTCAGCCGCTGGTCCGGATGATCATGCAGCTAGTCGAGACCTCACTCTGCCCCACTTCCTTCCGACAATCTGCGCCCCGGATCCGAGCGACACACACTTTTTATCGCTCTTTCGACACAGTATCGCCACCGAGGTTATGACAGCATCCTCTCACCACAGTTCATTCAATCTATCTCTTTCCCTCCTCCACTCCGCCAGGGTTCGAACCTCTTCCAGATCTTCGCTTCTTCGGACAGCAGAAGGCGCACGCCGCACCAACACACAGACCTGAGACACCGCTACGGATTCGGCTACGGATACGGATTCGTGAGGGTTTTGGTTCGCGTCCAGGTCAGGGAAAGCGTTTGTCCATTGTAAAAATGTTCTCCTTTGTGGTTATTCCCGGGATGGTTTGTGGCTGGGAGTTAAGGGACTTCTTGTTAATAAAAAGTCAATTAAGAGTGCACTTGAAGGTAACTCTGAAGTGATTTGCAGTGGCAACTAACTGCGCTCAAGGAAAGTCCTGTGAAGACATGATAATCCCCAGTGTCACCATGAGATTAGAAGTGGGATATATGCTTCGCGCTAAAAATGAAGAAAGAGGCCACTTCAACGAGAGGGATTCCCCTTTTCAAGCTATTAATTCTGGGATGGTACGAGGATGGTGCCTTTACGCAAGAAAAGTACGAGAAACGACCGTACATTCAAGAAATTAGTTGGTTCTCTCCTCAAGGAGATACCATCTCTCTAATTATTTCACACGCGGATTTGAAGACTTCCTGAAGCACATCCGGGGGTCATCAAAATGAGAAATGTATCTGGAATTGGCAGACCTGCTTTCACAGAGATCCTTGCGATCACCATAAGCTCAGGAAGGGAATCCTTTTCGTCACAGAAGCCTTCAGAAATTAGTCGGCTCTTCTTTCGATGAAAAGGTTAGCGTATAATGTATTGTTGTTCAACCCAAAAGTGGATTCTATGAAGCAGAAAATTAAAAACAGATGAAGATGCTTTCTTGAAGTAATTCTTTGTTGATTCACCTCGAAAACGGTTGCACCTTTCTTCAAATTTCTCCACAAACTGAACTTTAGGGTTTCAGAAGATCAGGGGTTCCCAGTCTTCAAGCCGCACGTTCTATCAAAAGATTCTTTGAAACCAGAAAATAAAGATGGAAAAAATTGTTTTTTTTTTGAAGTTGATTGTTTCCCCTCCAAAAAGGTCGCGATTGTCTTCACATTAATCTACAACCGTAATATTACACTCGGTGGAGAAGAGTGATGGCTTTCAACGAAGAAAAAAATTGTTTTTTTCCTCCAAAAAAAAAAAACAAGATCGTGGTTTTCGTCAAATTGCTCCACAAACGGAAATTCACACACTCGCAGGAGAAGCGCGTGAGGATGAGATGGCTTCCACTACGACACGCGTGAGATGCCAACTGAATCGTGAAACTGAAGGGTTCCTCGGGGCAATGGCTTCAAAAGCACCGGTGCGCTCGTAAGACTCGTGCGGCAATGATTCAGCTGGTAAAGCACAAGCACAGAGAATTTCTCGGGCGAGAAAGAGGGAGGTAGATAGAGAGAGAGGCTTTGGCCACGCGGTCGTGTTTACACTCGTTGGGTGCGAACTTGGGAGTGACGGAGAGGCGGACGTCTTGAACGGATTTAAACGTCCGCGCTGCCCGCGGCGAGGGATACACTCTCCAAGCCCCCCTCCTCATTTGCTTCCGCACTTTTCCAAGCGGTCTTACCACACTCTCCGAGTGGTGATATGCCTTCTCGCCCCTCCCGAGGTGGTGGCATTATTGGAAATCGGTTGGCTGCGCAGGAGGTGGAAAAGATGGGGGGGGCAAAGGGAGAGGGGGTTTCCCTCGTGCCTATCACTCCTCGGAGGAGATAGAGGCACGCGAGGAAATCATGAAGTGGACGAGCACATATATATACGTACACGCGCCAAGTGGACAGCAGACCACTGTCCGCCCCGTTGAAGATTGTCGCTTTACGCGCTTTTTAAATGGTTTTCAAAAATAGTACGCACAGCGACAATGAGTGTAGATCCTGGAAATCTCATCTGCAATTTATCATGAATCTCATCTTCAAAAGCTTCATCTACTTAAAATTTCCGACGAGAGAATTTATCCCCCTGATCTCTGAATGGGCTTGCCACTGACTGATAGTAGCAGCAACAAACTTAAAAATATGAAAATAATTCGAATGGAAGATACTGGATTTCTTTATATCGTAATATTAATCTAACAGAATTAATGCGTAGTTCAAAGCATAGTTATAGCTTGATTGTTCAGCTACGGAACGAGGTAAAGCTCCTTTTCTGCGACAAAAAAAAACCTTTCCCTGGATAAAATGCTGTAGTGTACAGAGAAATCCGTTCCAGCAAAGATATAGATGAACTAACGAATGACCATGCTGTTATCCAAGCGTGGTGCGATGCATGGCAGTTAGAATTAAATTAAAAAAAAATGCGTCGTAATGAATTTCTGGAAGGAGAATAACTCTCTATGTAATACGGGGTACCCAATTAGAGACTGTTGAATCCGTGAAATATCTAGGAGTTAGACTCAATAATGGTCTATCGCGGAATAAACATATATTCGAGAAATAAACGGTCAAGCTAATCGTAAAATGGGTTTTGTTAAAAGAATATTAGGAAAGTGCGACGACAAAGTTAGCTACTTTTCAAGTGCGACGACAAAGTTAGCTACTTTTCCCTCGTTAGACCACATTTAGAATACGCTGCTAGTGTTTGGGACCCCCATGAAAAAGGCTTAATATCATAGTTAGAACGCGTGCAAAGAAGAGCTGCCAGGTATATGAAAGGTCGTTACGATAGTCTTGTCGGTGTAACTGACCTCTTATATAAAGTCGGATGGGAATTTCTATCGGACCGTAGATCGAAAAATAGAGCAAACCTTTTAGATAAATTCAAGAGCAGTGTCTTTTCTAACGAAGTTAGCCATATCGTACGGATGCCAACATACTACGGAAGATCAGATCACATAAATAAAATAAGATTGATAGACTGTAGAACAGACTTATTCAGAATGTCTTTTTTTCCACGATCAATAAGAGATTATAACGGCAGCGATAGAACTCATAAATAGATTGCATGACTTGTAGTGTAGCCTACTAACCTATGTAAAACTTAAAGCATGTTTCTTAATTTTATTATTATTTCTAACAGCATATGGTAGTATAATTTGTTAGTATACGTGACGTTTTATGGTGTGGCGTGCATGTGGGAGTCCAATTGCATGCTGATGATTTTTTACCCCCTGCCAAACACCCTAGAGGTGGCTCGCAGGGTATTATGTAGATGTAGAAAAGTAAGCAGAGCGACAATGAGTGTAGATCCGGGAAACCTCATCTGAAAATTATCATAAATCTCATATCAAAAAACTACATCTAAAATTTTCGACGAGAGGATCTATCTCCCTGTTCTCTGCCACTGACTGACAATAGCAGCAGCAAGCTTAAAATATGAAATAATTCGAATGGAGCGTACTGGATTTATTTAGATTGTAACATTAATCTAACAGAATTAATGCGTAGTTCAAAGCATAGGAATAGCTTGATTGTTGAAATACGGAATGAGGTAAAGCTCTCTTTCTGCGACAAAGAAAACCTTTCCCTAGGTAAAATGAAAAATAGAATGACGCAACTCAAACACTCAACCCGAAGTTTGGTTGGGGAGGTTAGGGTAGAGCTAACCCTGTACTAAGCCACAGGAGTGTGAATATTTGGGTAGGGGGTAGTTCCTGTACCTAGAGCCACCTCATTTTTCGAGGATTTTTATTCGGTATGTCCGACGACTTCACCCGGAATATGAACCTGGGACTCTTCCATCACCGCCCGAGTAGGTACCCTATTCTCTTCTACAAAAATCAATTGAAATTAGCAAGTAACGATAAAATACTAAAATAATAGAATTAAAACATGATGAACCTTTTGAATAACTATGTGTGGAATATTTTAAAAAATGTTCCAAATCATGTTGTTCCGTGTATATATTTCTTAAGCTTCTGCTATCATAAACAACACACTACACTCATGATACAGGCGTATGCGCTAAAAATGATTTTCAGATTCAATGGCTGCTATCACGCTCCCCAATAAAACAGATTTGGATAAATATATTTTTCACAAAGACACCTGAGGGATCTTTCACTCAAATAACGTATAACTTTGGGTCGGAGAATGGGTGGTGAGGTTGACGATTAATGAGTCAATTTCGTCCACAGGAGGGGTCATCTCTCAAACAAACAATGTATTATCTTCTACAAATTAAGTTCCGCTTCCAGCATTTGAAACCTGAAGCCTGGGTTATTATTTCGCCCGAAATTGCCAATTAGCCTCCTATCATGTCACCGCTTAGACTTTCTCCTTCCGTCCCAGCTTCATTAAATGCTTTCAACCCCAAAAAATAAACAAACACCGGCCATTTACACTTCCTCCCCCGTCATCGATTTATACAGGTGGAGAGAAATGTACCGCTCACATACAGGTAATAGATACACAAAACATGAAAAAACCATGGATCACGCAGGAAGTATTAGATCTCATTGAAGAAAGAAGAAAATACAAGGCTGCGAAAGCAGAGGAAGGACAGAATAGGGTGGTTTCCTATAATTTTTTTATTGCATAAATCGAAAGATTATTCTCCTGGAGTACGTATTTCACGCTTTTAGATTTTTAAATGACGATATCTATTTTTCGCGATTAAATGAAAAGTGAAAATTTTCAAGCGTGCGAAAACGCGACGCGTAAGTAGGAATGATGAGAAAAAGTCCGTGCGACGCATTTCTGGTTCCCCCTCCCGCCTTGTGAGGTGACCTTGATCGAGGCTCTGAGCGCTGATAGGACGCAGGATGCTAGCGGGTAGCTGAGTACCTTACTGGCTGGTAGCGCTTGGCTTAAAAAGGTTTATTAATACCTTATCAAACGAAGAAAACTTTCCGACCTTAGCCAGTTTTAATAGGTGATTATTAAGACATGTTTCCCTGAGCTCTGTGCCTCATGCATGCATTGGTAACCTCAGACGATGTATAACTCCTATCCTCTCGTGTAGAAACTAGGTCCCTGTGACGTCACGTGGAGTGGAATCGCATGGGCGCCAATCTGGCATTTTTCAAATGAGGATAAAATTTGACCCTTGCCATTCGTCTAAACCGGTATTTCAAAAACAAAATAATTTATGAATACATGAATACATAATGGTGGGTTACGAATCGCAATCAATGCATTTCGTTTTCTTTGATGTAGGAACCTACCCTATTGTTACAAGAGAATAAGGAACGAAATATGTCGTAAAGCGCGGAAGGCTAGAGAAACGTGGATGAAAAGTATTTGTGAGGACGTACAAAACAATCTTAAACATGGAAAAATAGAGGTCGCCTATAGGATAGTGACGAACCACTTTGAGGAAAGGGGCGGGGCGTAAGATGTAATACCCTTAGGGACAAAAACGGAGAACTAATGATTGAAAACGAAGAAAAAGGGAAGAGATGGAAGGAATATCTGGAAGATTTGTACAAAGGAAGTCGCCTCAGAACGAATGCTATCGCAAACGAGAGGGAAGTGGATGTCGATGACATGGGAGCCCCAATTTTAAGATCGGAATTTGATGCGGCTGTAAAAGTCCTCAGGATAAATAAAGCGTGTGGCATTGATGACATTCCGGAGAGAAGACGCTAAACCAGCTATACAAAATCATTAGCGAAATGTATTCGACAGGTGAGATACCAAAGGACTTCGAGAGGAGCATAATAATCCCTGTTCCTAAGAAGAAAAGAGCGGGGAACTGCGAAGATTTTAGGACCATAAGCCTTACTACACATGCGTCGAAGATACTGACAAGGATCATCTATAGAACAATAGAACGAAAAGCAGAAGAGTACTTGGATGAGGACCAATTTGGATTCAGAAAAAACAAAGGCACAAGGGAAGCAATATTGGCCCTTAGACTGCTCATAGAGAAGAGAATGGAAAAGAACAAGCCAACGTCCGCTGCGTTTGTGGACTTAGAGAAAGCATTTGACAACGTGGATTGTAGCACAATGCTTGGAATCCTAAAGAAATTGGGGTTCTTTATAATGACAGAAGAATCATTCGCAGTTTATACAAAAAACAAGTTGCGGTGATAAAATCAGGGCCCAGCTGTGAAGAAGCAAGAATTAGGAAAGGAGTGCGACAAGGCTGTACATTGTCACCCGACATTTTCAACGTTTACATTGAGAAAGCAATTAATGAAATCAAAGAAAAGGCATTGGGAGTGAATATCCATGGAGAAAAAATTAGCATGCTAAGATTTGCCGATGACATAGCCGTTATAGCAGAAATAGAGACGGATTTGAAAAATATTCTGGTTAATATGGGTAGGGTAATGGGTAGATATCAACTGAAAATAAGCACAAAGAAAACCAAGACCTTAGTATGCAGCAGAAGAGAAGAAGTCAAGACTAACATTAAAATAGGGAAGCAAAAACTGATGGAGGTGGATGAATTCGGTTCTTTCGGAAGCAAGATAACTATAACGGAACGGAGTTCGGAGATAGACTGCGGGCTCTTCCGCACTTTCTCCTGTCGCTCTTCTGTGATTGGCTAGAAGAGTGGGTGGGTTGCGAGCACGCTCAAGGTCAGCCGCCTTCAGTTCGGGAAAATGATATAGTGACGGGAGAAGTAAGAAAGAAATTATCAGCAGAATAGCCCAGGCGAAGAGAGCATTCCACCAAAAGAGAGACCTGCTTACAGCGGGAAACTTAAATATGGAAGTATAGAAACAATTTATAAGAACCTACATCTGGAGTATGCTCCTATACGGAAGTTAAGCATGGATAATGACCGCAGCGGAGAAAGCAAGGAAAGAAGCCTTTGAAATGTGGTGCTACAGAAGAATGATGAAAATCAAATGGATCGACCAAGTTAGTAACGAGGAAGTCCTAAGAAGGGTAGGAGAGAAGAGAAGCCTCATGAAAACCTTAATAAGAAGACGGAACAACCTTATAGGTCACATCTTGAGACATGATGGCCTGATGAATGCAATCGTCGAAGGACAAGTGGAAGGCAAGAACGGAAAAGGAAGACCTCGAACAAAATATATGGAACAAGTAAAGAGAGATGTGAAAGAGAAGAAATACGTAGGTGTGAAAAGATTAGCTGATAGGAGAATTGAGTGGAGAGCTGCGTCAAACCAATCCTAGGATTGTTTACCAGTGATGATGATGATGATGATGAATTGATACTATAACGCCGGAGGATTGCCTTTTTTTCAAAAACTTCTTTATTTTCTTCAAATAATAGTTTTCTTTTTTTGCCTCTCTCCTTCGAGCAATATTCCATTTTCATTTCTTCTTCAACAATCCCTCTCCCTCCATCAACAACTCCCTGGCAACATTAAAAAATAGCATAAATATCAAGCGTTACAATACGTATGAGATTCAGGTAGCATAAGGGATCAGATTGATTTTTGACGAGTTCACTTCGCGGAAATTCATCGATAGTAATGATACAAAATAACTGCAGTAATTTATGTGGAAAATTACGACAGCTGTTTTTATCATTACTAACATAAGGGGTGTTCCTACGAGAAGCTGCCATCCTGACATAAGTCCTAATTTTCACAAGTATGCGTAATAAAAAATCAATTGGGAATTCCACTGAAAAAGGATTATTATGCGATAAAAATGAACACTGAAAATTATAGCAATAGCAGTTCTTTTCTAACCTGTGTATTATTCGTAAAATTCCACTTTGAAAAGTTTATAGTAATCTTGCGCTCCAAACGACCCGTCGCCATGTTTGCTGATCGTGACGTCAGAGTCCAGTAAACCATACGTTTACGTGGTGCCAGTAGACCATTTCTCCCAGTTTTATAAAAACCTATGTATCTCTTAGTAACTTTTTCTCAGTATAATTTATTCTCTCAGCTATAGAATACTAGTGAACGAGATAGTTGACTTAATTTTCGTTACATTTCAATTTCGTGGCTTCTCAACTCCGCGCCGAGAAATCCTCATTGCCGGAGAAGAGACAAACGATCGTGAATTAATCTACCTTCAGAATGTTCCCAGAATACGCCTTTTCGAAGTAGGAGTCAGCCATTGTGCGACACGCATGTCGTAAAATCTTAATTTCTTTTAAAGCTTTAAAGAAACTATTCACAACTATTTTTCACACCTCCTTCAAGTTATGAATTGGTATTGTCGCGGCTATTTGTCATCGTCGTTACTGTTTGGTTATTGTCATGGAGCGAATCTGCTTACTCGCATTCTGACGTCACAGGGCGTTGTTGTAGCGCGAAAGAATTTAGTATTTTTCGCTACTTTTGAAGCTCTGTAACAACAAGAATGTTAAGAATTATGAAGTCATATTTTGCATACGTTAATAACCTTAACTTAATTATGTACACATGGAAAAAATTACTATTTTAATTTTATGAGAGCACTCCAATGAATAAAAATATCAATTCTTCTTAAGCTGGACATAAATACTGGATGAAAAGTGCGGAACATGACTTATAACCCACCAAACTCATATAATCTGTCCAACTTTGAGACAGTTTGACTAATATAGAACCGATGCATGAAAACGTGGTAGTCATAAGCGGATTTGGGGGGGGGGGGGGGCACGGGGGCACGTGCCACCCACAGACGCTTAAAAAATGGATAAAATTTTTAATACGGTTATCATTACGTTCGTTTTATATTGTGTATGACGGAGCCTCGATCATTTAGTTTAATATTAATAACTTTCATGTCAAAACAAAAAGAATATGTTCTACATTAATTGTTATATTTAAAAAAATCTCAAATATGAAAAGATCTGTGAGACCCTTGTGCCATCCCCCCCAGAAAACAATGCCTGGATCCGCCCCTGGTGGTAGTCATGGGAGATTTTAATATAAATATTTCAAAGAAGAGTGTAAGCAGTGGCCGGTTGTTTAATGTAATTCAAGGTAGTAACCTTAATATTTTTCCAACAGCACATAAATGCCACTCAAAGTCTACTAGTATTACATTAGATCTAATATGTGTCGACTAAACCAGAAAATGTTTGTCCTGTGGGTAGACGTCGGATCCCCCAATGACTTGCCATGATCAATTTTACATTGTCTATAAGGTCACAGCCCCTGCTTTCACACCAAAAACGGTCACCTACTGAGATTTTATTAATCCATTCCATCAATAGAGATTCACGAATGACCTTTGCAAAATAAACTGGTGTCTTAGCTTTGTACTTGACTCGATAGATGAAAAAGTTGAGATATTTAATTCTCTGCTTTTAGACACTCTCAATGTTCATGCTCCCTTTACGACTGTTCGTGTTACAAACCCATGAAAACCTTTGATTACAATTGAAATAAAGGTAAAAATTGAAGAGAGAAATGGAGATCGTGCTGTGTGTATTACACCAAGGCCACACATAGTGACCTTAGTGTAATACAGCCAAAACATATGGATATCATCAACATTAATCTATATATATTCAATAATTATTTTTCAATTAAGGAAGTTAACCACGAGTGCAATGTAACCAACGTCATAGGAAGTCATAAAAAAAACTAGTTACTCTGGAAACCAGTTTTATTTCTCTCACATTCCTTCCTTATCATTCACAAAACAATGCAAAGATATCACTACAAGTGACGAAATAAATATTGCCGTCATAAGGAGGGCTCTTCCCGTCATACTTCCTGCGCTTCTAAATATTTTTGATGTTTCCTTGTAAACAGCGCAATATTTAAGGCTCTTACTTAGCCTTGCTGTGGTTTTCATTGTACCTCTATCAATTGATTTTCCCTGAATTGATGTGAAGTTGTAAAATATCTCATGGGGCAGAAGGCCGACGACCATAAATGGATTGAAATTGAAATCGAACATTAAAAAAACTGGAAAGTACCTAATAATATGTTGATTGTAAATATTGATACAAATGATAAAAATTTAGTGTAAAAATCAATTCCATACTATCGAAAAAAAGCAGCCAATTTTCAACTTCATTTTGAGAAAAGACAGCTTTTTAAAAATAAACTCTAACTGCAGGTGGTTACATCAAACGAGGCTGAATTTTGCCCGATTCCTTAAAAGAATGTTCGCAAAACCTTGTATACGTCTCAATACCTCAATGGGAGCATATTTAGACTAACGTTCAAGGGCAAATTGCGACGAATTTTCCTATAGATAGTCATAATCATGCCGTTTTGAGCATAAATCACTGGCATTATTGAACTTCACCTACATCTACGTACTACACCGCAAGCCGCCTAAAAAGGCAGCCAGTAGGGGGTGTTAGAACACCAGTCGTGTACATATAAAAAGCAAATGGTCAAACAAAATTATTACTAGCATTTATTAAAGTCCTTAATGGTTCGAACGAAAAAGGACTTCCCATACCAATCCGTTCGGAAAAAATCCCTCTTAATTTATCGTTTCTGTGAGACCTGGAAATATGGGGGGCTTCTAATATTCTAATATGTTCTCCTTGTCGCCCTGAAAGATATCTATTAGCATCTGTGTAACGTAAAGTAGTACCTCATCGAATGACATAAATAGACCATTAGGACTATATGCAATGAGTATAAAAAATATGCATTTTTTCCAGGTTTATGTCGATACTCCTCCATGCATACGAAAAATGTTGAGAAATTCTAGAAAATACACTTTTTTTATAGAAACTGTTATAATATTTGTTATTATAATATTATTGAGAATAACATCGAAGTTACTGCAGTAATATTTTAAATTATTTTAAATTTTCCCGTCTACATTAGTAAAAAATTGCTGGGCAATATTTCATTGAGAATATAGGTTAAATATGAAGGAAATAATTGTTATAAAATACAATATTGCCTCGCTAATTATCTCTGTCATGCAGTGATTATATCACCCAAATCATATATAGATCGTCGTGATTTTAAAATATTTTGGTCCGTGAACGTATTTTATAATTCATTGACGGAAAAGTATACAAGTACTAAGAAGAGGCCCCACTACCAACGTGCCAAGTATAGTCTTACGTCATAAATAGGTAGCAACTGAGAAGTAAAAAAAATTACTTATTCGACGGATACTGGTAGCATTGCTATAAATTAAAAATAAGAAAAACGAGCGAGACCGAGTGTTACATGCACGAGATCTCTGAGCTGAAATATCTTATGTAACAGAGAGATCAGGACTCCTAGGTGGGTCCTCTGAGGGACACACACACAGGGGCCCACTGGGGCCGGGAACCAACTCCCAGTGTTAGGGTGCCTTCATAGCTCGGCGTTGCGTACTTGGGGGCGGAGCTAACTCATCGCAGCAAGTTGAAGCCCTTCACAGGTCTGCGTTGCGAAAACAAATGAAAGGCAAAAAGCGTCGTCTCCTAAAAATCGGCCTGTGAGCATATCATCTTATGATTTCGAACCAAACGCACAATGCATATGTTGTTTTCTGCATGTTTACCCAATTTCATTTCTTAAAATGTTCTTCTTGACTATAAATAGCATTTGAAGTTAATATGGCGACCATAAAGTGGATAATAATGCATGTAGTGATGGCCCTTGCCTATGCATTACTATGACCTTTAAATTTTATTTCCTAACTCGGAATATTCGAAAAATAGCTAATTACATACACTCAATGAACATGAGTAACGTGGAATGTTATCAGGAATATTTATTAATGATATCTGTTCTTCAAACAGATTTACCTAGTCATGTTATCTAAATAGCTCTAACTGAGTAGATCATGAGGGCACAATTATTGCATATAAAATGGAATTTAAATGACCTTAGCTACCAACAAGCACCTCTCACGCTGTTTTTAGCTTTTGATACCATTTACGGGTATGAGTTACGCTAATCTATGCTCCTCAGTGATTGTAATCTAATTTAGGGTTACCATTTGTCTTATGTTTAGGAAAGATACGAAATATCTAAGCTGAACACTTCAAAATAATAGTAAATAATGAAATAAATAGCATTTGCCACTCCAATTAGAGCTAATCTTGCATATTTGTATACCCAGAAACAAACACCAATTCGAAATCGTCGGCGTACTGCCGCCTTGACGCAGAGAAAATCCGACAGGTTCAGTTTTTCTGCGACGACGCAGCGAGCTGGAGACGTGACGTCATCAATTCTCAAAGACGGGCTCTGATTGGCTCGCTAGCCAGAGGGGTTTGAATGGGAATGAACAAAAAAAAAGAGGCGCCGCCGCGAAAAGAGCCCATCGACGCCTGTGTGATAGGGATAGGGTTGGAAGGGAGGGACGGGGTACACCCTCGCCGCTATAGAAGCGGAAAGGGCCCACTAAATAGCGAAACCTGGCATCAGCCATTAATGTGCCAACGATTTTCCTATTAAAGAGAAAAATCCATCGATCAAATCGTTGGATATCTTATGTGACAAGTAATGAGGGCTCAGGGGAGCCGTGCGTGGGTACAACACACCGGGGCCGGGACCCAGCAACCCTGCTGATACGCCCGATCACCCGGGGAGGGGGTTGGATGGGAAGGAAAAAGGAAATAGAGGCACCGCCGCGATAAAGAGCCCGACGACGCCTCTGGGGCAGGGGAAGGGTTGGGAAAGGATTAACGCTAAAGAAGCGGAAAGGGCCCAACTAAATAGCGAAACCAAGCAAAGCCATTAATGTTCAAACGATCTTGGAGGATCATTCTATGAGGAAGAATAATCCAACGATCAACTCGTAAGATAGATTATGTGACAGTCACCTTGAAAATGGTCACCGATGGTTCAAGCCCAAAACTTTATCTCAAAATGGAGAGTAGTTAGCCGATGCAATGTTAGCACGCCACACCACCACGAAGTTGTGTAGACCGAACCACGCGGCCTCTCACCACTGAACAGAATACACACAATCAACCAACGCATATAACGCTGCAGGAGATTCCGATATTCATTCTTGGGCAATGTTACCCCAAATTTTAGGCTGGAAACCTTACTGGGAAATACCCAAGCTAATTTAAATCCATTAATTCATCAAAAACTTCTCCGAACAGACACTCCACCTTATCGCAAATAGTAAAACATTTCTTTATTTTAATATTTTACCTGGCGCTTTGGAATTCCGTAAGCTCATGACAATGATATTCAAAAATTACCATATTCCAAGTAAGGAGTCAGTTGCACGACCAAATTCAGTGAAAACGTTTGTCAGTAGCAAAGTGAAAAGTTATTTTTTCTGAGAACATCGGTTATGCTTGTTTGTGTAATCATGCACCGCCGCGCCATGACGCCGAAGAAAACGCGAATTAGAAACGTGACTACTGCCGCCACTCCGCCATCGATACAAAATTGACGTTGTTCAGAATTATATGAATAATGTTATTTACCTTTGAGCTTAATTAAACGTGAGCTGTAAGCAATGCGATGCGATTGCGCAAATTCACCCATTTTGACATTAATTGTTTCAGAGAATTATAAACACTCATTTCATCAAACCTTAATAATTAAATGTCCTAAAAAATCTAGGCTATTGTCGAATGAAATGAAATGTCGAAAAGGATGGATACCCAAGAAAAACCGTGTCCAAGGTAACAGCAAAGTCCATCAAAAAATATTTGCGTTGCCACAGCTCAATAACTGAGGAGAGGCGATTCCATGCTTATAGGACAAAAAACGCTTAAAATTTTCTCACCTACCGCCTCCTGAAGTATTATATATTTTCATTCGATTGACTAATGTTCAGACCATTTTTATGTATTGCTGTAAAACTTTGACTCTTTAATATCTTCGATATCATTTACATAAGCTAAATATTTTTAAATAAACACTCGTTGAAGCTAAGTTGAAGGATAAAACTAGAATATTTACGCAGTAATTCCTCTTCTTCAAATATAAGATTTGTAAGTGATGAAGTTCGTTTCGACACACTCACTGCAGTGAAAAATGTCGCCAGCATATTCATAATATTTCTTCTATATAAGACGCATTCCTCCTCTATCCCCTACGTTTACAACTCCGAGATGCACATCCAGTCAACAGCGCTAGAGTACTATCAGCAAAATAGATAGAGCCGGGCTATTTCAAGGACTTGACCGAAGCTTATCTTTCCAGAGGTTTTTTTTCTGACTTGTATCACTGTGCCACGAGGCTCCTTTGACAAGACTTTCCGAAAGTTGGTAAATATAGCAGCGGCGCATTTGAATACTTTTCGATTGATGTCAAACCAAAAGCGACCTTTTAATCACTAATTGACTCTCAATACCATTGATCGATACTAATAAATATCCAGGACAAATAATGCCAGATCCGGAAAACGACGGGGAAATTGACGAGAGTGAACCATGAAGGCTAGTTACTATCGAAGTCACAAAAGCCCACATTAATTCATGGCACCTATAATTTTCTTTCTAATGAAATTATGGAAAATTGAGTTAAAATTACATGAGTGGACCTTGGAAAATCATTAAGAATAAAGGTTAATTGTGGCCTCCTCCGATGCTCACGTATCTCTTGTATTTCACTCGGTAAAGTAAAAAAAAATATATGCAATGCCCAAAACTTTCTTAAAATTTCCATTAATGAAAATTTACACATCAAATAAAACTGGATTTATAAAAGGTGATTTAAGGGCCCTACAACACGTTTAATCACATTAACTTTTGATCAAATAAAAATGATGCACAAACTATGAAAATGTTGTTGATAAAATCTTCTCGGGAAATCAGCCGGGTAAGGAAGGACACTGCTGCCAACGTTTCAATGGCCGCCTCTGCCATCGTCTTCAGGGCGAATGATGGACCTGGTTAGTGCCGGACTTAAATGCACAGTTGGGGAGGTCAAGTCTGACCAATCACAGACGACTTGACCTCCCCAACGGTGTATATAAGCCCGGCAATAACCAGGTCCATCATTCGCCCTGAAGACGATGGCAGAGAAGGCCATTGAGACGTTGGCAGCAGTGTCCTTCCTTACCCGGCTGATTTCCCGTGAAGATTTTATCAACAGCATTTGCCGGGAAATCACCAAATACTTCTTCTATGAAAATGTTTAAAATTAGCTAATTTTCCACCAACTTGAATGCATCTTCTGTGAATCGAATTCTAGCGAGCAACGGCGTTTATACCATCTTGAGTTCACGACGATGATATCCAAACAGACGTCATGAAACGATAATGAAGCCAGGAAAAAGTGGAACAGGTAAGCATATAGTTGCAGCATTGATATCCAGGATAAATTTCTCCTTATTTGTGAACAGAATTTTATTGAAATTAGCGCTTCAAGTTATGAAATCAATATTGAAAATACGCCCTAATGCACCAATGATGCGCTTAAAGACTAGAACAAGTGTCAAGGGATGAAATAAAATCTGAACCATTCTGTGCACAAGCATATTATCAAAATTATGACAGGTATAATATATATTAGCTCACTTCAAATGCTGGAGGCCGAAACGATATTAGATGAGCAGGGTTAAAATTTCTTCGTTGTGTTCCCGAACTAAATAATGTTACTGAGGCTACTAATTAATATTACTAGTGACAAAAATAACAAGATTGTATTCAAATGGACTCTGAGAATCCAAGAAATTTATAGTTGTAAGGTATGGTTGCGTAACGGTTATAAAGAATAAAATCATTGATGCCACCCTCGCCCACAATATCAAAGTAGACTTAACAAGTTTATACAGAAGTCATAAAAGGCTTACAAAGAACTAATGTCATCCAGGGCGTAATATAGAGTACAGATAACACATCCCCTTATACTAAACTGTTAACCAAACTACAAGAAAAACAAACGATTATATAAGAGTAATGATAAATTAGTCACTGTATATTTGTACAAAAGATATTAAAAATTGTGAGTCTTCATAGGAAGGCAGCCAGTTATACTCCAGAGAGGCAATTTACTCTTGTGCACAGAAAGGCAATATCACATATTCAAAATAAAATTCAAGAAGCAGAAAACGGGTATTTTGAAAGAATTCTTCCTGCGTAGAGGGATAAGTGAGTGAATTTACTTGCCTGAATATATATTTAAGATCTTCTTCGGAAATGTTTACATTATTAAGAATAAGTGTTTCTCGATTCCTTGTGGATACAATTGTGGTTGTTCAGAAAATATTGGAGGAGAGTGCGAATTTTTGGCAATTTGGTTCACATTCATTTTTTAATCGTGTGTCATCCTCATATGTGCATTTCTCTCTCCTTCTCTTTGCTCTTATATAGATGATTAAAGCACTCCAACTATTTTAATTTTCATGTTAATACCAGCCGACATCCTACTAGTAATAAGTAATGTTTATCAAATAAATCAAAGAATGTGAAGTAGAAGTCAAATAAGCAGAATTGCTCCATGCCCTACCTATGCTTAGGTACGAAAACTGCTTGACCCCAATTATATGCGGTTATTTTGAAGAACCCGGGTCAAGGGAAAGAGAGAAAAAGGAAAATTTCATTGATACGGGGGAGATATTCAGAGGCCTACGGGAGAGGCTCAAGAAAAGAATTCCAGCAACAAGGATGGGTGCAAATAATTGCGGAACAGCTGACGATCGACGTTATCATGCTCTCAAACGAGAAAAAATATCCAAAAGATGTGTTTAATCAAGTGCTTCAGTGTGAGATAAACATATCATCAAATGAGATGAAAACTTGATTAAAATACGGTGCACCTTGCTGATGATTCTACACGATTCTGCTGAAAAAATACAGTAATTTTTGTGACGGAAAATAGGTTTTTCATCGCGAAAATGTCTTCAGTAAAAAAACCAATGAAATTAGAAATCTAAATTATTGGCACTCACTTGAGTTCTGGAAGCCGGAGACATTACTAAATATGCAACGGCTCCTTAAACAGAAATTTCACACATTTCAACATAAACAGGGCGAAATCACGATGTGATGACATTTCTCTGGGAAAATACGCCGGTAAACAAGAGTACCAAATGATGCATGAAATTAACGTGGGTCAATGTTTTGCTCTTACCGCCAATTGTAACGACGTTTTCCCAGGTGTAATGGCTGCCACGCGTAGGTCCAATGCGGCGTCTCCATGGAGTCGCAGCTGCCGGTTCCCAGGCCCTTGACGATATTCTCATTTCCAACGGGTTCCATAATGGGACGAGAGAATGTATTATACCTGCAAGGGAACTCATACCGCATTAATATATTTCTTCACTCGTGAATAATAATTTGAAGATGGTTATCTGACACGCAGCATCACCTCCAAGGACTGATCAACAGGATAGACGTTTTACGCAAAATTACTACAGGAAATCTACAATCTACAGTAAGAATGGCTTCAATTTATGAAAAATAGGCAGAGTTTATATGGTTAACTTCAATTCAATCGATTTGGTGTCCAAACTGATGCCTTTTTTCTTTTCAACCCCAATTATTGTTTCGTAACGTTTCCAAGATGAACAAAGCTGGAGTATTTCGCCCCCACTTCACCAAATTTCTTGTGCTTTCGTCAACCCTGAATTAACATGTACCACCCACGCGTTGTCCATGTATTTTTGAGAAAATTTCGGAATTCTCAGATGCGAGTTATACTCAAGGCTGAATCGCACGATCATTCATTGCGTTCTTCAGAATGATACCCTCAGCGATAGGGTTTCAGGGAACAAATGAGTGATCCCTCGACCCATCATTTTCCGAATCACACGGTCATTCCCACCGTCACTTTCCGTATTTACAAATGTTATTTAATTATAGGCAAAGAGTGTAGTTAAAATCGCTGTTGGCGTTCTAATTGAATGAAAGATAACACCAGCGATGTGTATACACTTCTCTTCTCTTCTCAGGATACCGCGCGGGTAAGAATATGTAAGAGCGCCGACGCGACGTTTCGGGTACCGACTCGCTACACATTCTCACGGCAATTGCCCCTCTTGCTCCTCTTGCAAAAAATGACTGTGTGATTCATGCTTTAAAGTGAACCAGTGAGAACACGCTTTATGCATGAGTATCACTGCTCATGCACTTCATAAAAGTATTTATTAGCACTCAATTATTAAATCAGTGAAACAATGAGACTGCTTACGAATTTCAATGGTTCAGAGAACACTAATTTCAGTAGCCAGGGTTCTTGGGTTGTCCTGCGAAGAACTAATAGGTGAGCGTCATATTTGAAATTTTAAAGAGACATGCATATCACAGGAGTAGGTTAACCTATGTTTGCACGTTGTTCCTGGGAATTCTGGCTAGTTCGCTTCAGAAATATAGATATTTATATATCGTATCTAATTGAAATTTAGAACGTCCAAAAAATGCGGGACCAAATGAAAGAATGGAGCAACAAGTTCAATGCCTCAGTTTGCCTCATAACAAATATGCAGACGCTCTAAATTTATGTCCAATGATATGATTAAGGAAGTAGCGTGTTATACGACCGCCACGAGGCCTAGCGCTGATTAATGGGGTCAATGAACCAACAAACAGTCGATGAAATTAATTTTTCACAAGATAGCCACAGCTCAAGGTCGAAGGATCATCAGGAGCACTCTAGAATCCAAAAGCAAATGCAATAACATCCGCTCGTCACTAAATTTTATCAATATGCCTGAAATTGTAATGATTTGAACTATCTTGAGTAGTATTGAGCCGCAAATAATGATAACATTGTCGCATTGAATGGAGAAGTGATTATTCTGAGTCAAACTTAATCGTCATAAAAAATTGTTTTCAATTACCGGAGCGCTTTTCTGAGAAAAACTTCAATCCAAGTACGATGAAAATTAACTTAGGATGGATTTATTACATCAGTTATGATAATATCATAAGTTTATTTTCTGTACTGGAAACGGGAACATATAACCTATAAAAATACCAGCATTTTTTTAAGGAATTACACTAAGTATTTGTCGCAAGATGTATTTTTTCTGAAACCAAGGTCATATTTGAGCATACGTCCAAAAAGTATACCCCATAATAGGGTTTCCTTCATCAAAGAAAACGAAAGGCATTGATTGCGATTCGTTACCCACCATTAGTGTATTTATAATATACAAATTATTTGGTTTTAGAAATACCGGTTTAGACAAATGGCAATGGTCAATTTTACCCTCATATGAAAAAGGCCAGATTGGCACCATTGCGATGCCACTCCACGTGACGTCACAGGGACCTAGATTCTACACGAGTAGATGGGAGTTTAACATCGTCTGAGATTACCAATGCATGAGGCACAGACTTCAGGGAAACATCTCTTAATAATCACCTATTAAAGGTCGGAAAGTTTTCGTCGTTTGATAATGTATTAATAATCCTTATTTAAGCCAAGCACTACCAGCTAGCTGGGTACTCTGCTACCAAGGGCGCCGACTTATAAAAAATATTGGGGGGCCCATATCGGAGGTTTTTCCCCGGGAAGAGGTTAAATTCAAAGTTTGTCGCAGCGCCGAAAAGCTGTCATGATTCACACCACCTGATTCAGTTAACCTGCTTAACCTTATAATTATTTGTTTTAACACATTGTTGAATTTATTTTAAAAGGTAACTATCGTCAAACATGGGAAAAAAATTACCAATATATTTTTGTGATTTCACAAAGCATAATATAACTTAATTATTTTCTTGAATTATTGAGGGGGCTCCGCACCCCCCCCCCAAACGAATCTTTGAGGGGGCTCGGGCCCCCTCAGGCCCCATGGAGTCGGCGCCACTGTCTGCTACCTGCTAGCAGCCTGCGTCGTATCAGCGCTCAAAGCCTCGCCCCAAGGTCACCTCACTTGCGGCAGCGGGAGCCAGAACGACGTCACACGGAGTTTTCCCAGCATTCATGCTTAGCCGTCGCGTTTCCGCACGCTTGAAAATTTTCACTTTTCACTTATTCGCGAAAAATAGATGTCGTCATTTAAAAATATAAAAGCGTGAAATACGTACTCCAGGAGTGATAATCTTTCGATTTAGGCAATAAAAAAATAATAGAAAACCACCCTATTTAATGAAGGTCGTACTGGTATGGAAATTAGAAGAGGTGGCTGACAGCCAAGGCCATTTGCGACACGAGGGACATTTAGGGATGGAATGGTAGAGAGAAACCTGGCGACGGCATAGGCCTCCTCTGACAACCTCAAAATGGGTGAGATTGCGCAATCGCATTTTCAAAACTCGCTCGAAGCTCTTGTTTAATTAAACTCAAAGATTAATTTTTGTAGACAATCATAATCGCGCATTTTCGTCCAACCGTAATCATCCAATGTCCTAAAAAAATCCAGAGTATTGAATACGATAACATGTCAAAAAGGCTGGATATCCATGAAAAACCGTTTTCACGGTAACTGCAAAGTGGATTCAAAGAAATGTTTGCGTTGCCATAGCTAAGGACACCACGTTTATGGGACAAAAAATGCTATAACTTGTCTCCCATATCGTCTTCTGAGTATTGCAGATTCCTCCTTAAAAATACTGTAAATGTGAAAAAAACTTATTCTTACAATTGTAAAATTATTTGTAAATTGCACTTTGAAAAACCCTTGAAAAACGCATTGAATTCTGATAATAAAAGGCAGGGAGAAAAGTATTCAGCCAAGACCGCTGATAGGAATGCCTCAAATCTAATATTCTAATCAAATCTGTTAAGTTTCCTCTGCAAGGGAAGATGGAATCGATTCTAGCAATGGAAAGCTTTGCCAGCCTCAGTGGTGGTGAAGTGAAGTCCTCAACTTCTTACGGGTCCGACTTCCGCCTAGGCAGTCCAGGCACAGCCACCTAGAGAGAAGGCCTGTTCACAGGCGTGTGACGTCACTCATTGTAGTGCTACCACCAGAGAGAGCATGGTAGAATGGAAGTGGTCGTGGTACTGTCTGCGACGGTGGTTTAGCCGCCGTAATGAATAGATAATTGATACCTAATTTACTCAATCAATAAGAAAATAGCCAGCGGGTTCCGAGAAATAACTGACACGCATAAAAAAATATTTTTCAATCTGAAGTCATTAGTTAATATTGCGTCTAATCCACGTACCATATAACTTCGCCGTTCTCCAGAAAAAAAAAACTATTTATAACTAATTCATAAATTGTCGTTGTGATCTAGAAGTACTACATTACAAGATTAAAATCTGAAATACCTATCTAGAAAAGGCTCTTTGCATCCAAAGAGAATTTATTCTTCTACACAAAAGCGTCTCGAAATTCGATAGCATTAAGTGGTGATGTCAAGTATTTGATTAAACCTGGTTGCTGTCCATATACTTTCCTTGGATAAATAATTTCTTTCTAGCAGAGTAAAAGGTCGCACAAGGTCCCAAATAGATCTATTAATTAAGATTGAATTCTTATTTATTTTGACACTGAATTAGATATGCCCATGGGCTATGAAATGCTTACCTTAGAGCCTGACGAAATAAGATTTTCAATAATAGTTACTTGTGAAATATAAGATCGTTGACACATCTGCTATTATTACGTTCGAATACATCAAAATGCCTGCCAAAATTTACGTATATTCCAGCCTCAGATAATAAAACGCACTCGTCTTAGGCGCTTAAGTATTTGAAAAATTATTTGGGATGAGCAAAAGTTTCAATGTCACTTCAGTAGATATATCAATCTAATAAAAAGTCTGAAAGTCCTACCAAATCACCAGCATAAACATTTGTATAAAGAACACGGCATCTCTTACATCACACCTCAGATCTTACTTTACATGCATGAAGTAATCACCACAAGGAATTTTGGTGGCAGGAAAGAAAAAAACACCGAAATAAAATACAAATATTTTGTATTTCCATTAGTCAATCACAATAATACATGCAATTTTCTCTTATTACCATGAACTAATTTGGTGAAAAAAATACCGGTAATCTGTTTTGAACAAAAATTATATAAAAGAGCACTGGCAGAAGTCACAATAACCATCTTCAATAGTTTTTCCGACGAATGTCCATTGTCACATCATCCAGTGATTTAAAAAAATCCACCATAGTCTTATATGTCACTTCAACAACTATGTTATTCTATCTTCTAGATGATAGTTCGGTAATTATGAAGAAATGGCACCCTCCTCACCATCTGGGCACCTTTAATTCAACACAAATTATCTTCCCCATCTTCTCCGGCAAGGCCACAGATTCTTTCCTGATGTCACTCGCTGTGAAGCTCACACCACTAAAATCAATAAATAAGAAAATACCAAATAAATTACTACGTAGTTATTTCATTACCAATTTTAGGCATTTCTGCATGAGAAATATATCTAATGACAAGGCCAGTAAATATAGGAGATCATTATATACCTTGACGATTTTTTATTTAAAACTAGACCATAAGTTAATTTTAGATGATGAAAGCCGGGCACAGATAAATTACGGTTCATTGCACCAATTGTAAGAGAAAAACGCATATTTTCATTCACGGTGGTTCATGCTCACAAATAACATACTATATACGTTTCTGACGATATTCATGAATTTCTCATGATTAGATGCTTTCCATGAAATTAATCAAGTAAATATCGTTGGTCTTACGAAATGATACATAAGCTGAAATTAATTTGAACTCAAGAATCCTATAGAAATTTATGTGCTTTCCCCCGTAATATAAGGTACTACGGCAAAAATAAAAGACTGGTAGCTTTATCAAAAATACCCAAGTACATAGCATATCGCGTAAACAATTCAAATTGCTTTTCCGCTATAAGTTACAAAAGTATAGTTAAATAAGCAGTTTTACTGAGTTTCAGACGCATAGCACAGCAGAGGGCAAGATAAGGAAGAATAATCGTTACTATAAACTTGGCTGCTATATTATAATTCCCAGAAACTCCTTCAACCTCACGTTTACTTAACGAAATGATGCAAAACATACAGCTAAAATACAATAATTTCCTGTTGAATTGTCGCTTCTATATTTAGATCGCCACTTTTAGTACTGTCAGCATCCCCAAGCCACATCTAGCTAGAAATTACATCCAAATAATTACAGCGAGAAAGGGTACATACCTTACTGTTTTTCGTGGAGGTGAAATTGTCTCTTCTCATTCCTCAAATACACTCCTTCAACTCAGGATCTTTTGCAAGGCTAGAAACTTGAACTTCGGGTCCACTCCTGAAGTTTTCTTCGCATACCGGCACTACACACGCGAAAGGAACAGTTTTAACAAAAATGCATAGTACTTAATACGTTTCTTAAGCCCAGCGAATGAAATTCAAGAATAAAGGAAACTTCACTATCCTCAGAAACTTCAATTTCCACCAACTAACACCACTAAAACCCCTAAAATGTGGTAGAACGTAACGTAAATACACTCGTAAACAAAGTGGTCTCCAACGGCAGCCTGAACAACAGAGCACTTCTCGTGGTGACGTCAGAGCCTCAGCCGTCGCTTGTGATCGGGCCTTCTCTCTAGGTGGCTATGGTCCAGGGCACGAGTGTTCGCCATCGTTGGACGTTGTTGTTCGTTAAATTTTCCCGCTGGAAAGGACTTAAATGCGCTGTTACAGGGCGATGAAAATAAAAAAATAATAAAATTTTAAAAAATCTTAAATTTAGAAATTTAGGAATAAGAGGCAAAAGGTGGTCTTTAAAAAATTATACATACTTAACAATGCGATTGGTGGTTATTTGAAGTATCTAAATTATGTGATTTGATTAGATGCTTGGAAGCTAGAAACTCCCTTATTTGGATTGAAATAGTAATAATAACCTGCGCTGCTGTCGGGGTGGGGACGATAAAAATAAAACAAGCTGGCAGCATGAATGAAAAAACACTATCGAGAAGACCTTGGCGTTCCTCTAACTTTTCCCTCGCCCGAGCACTACAGCAACTCCACTAGACACCAAGGTCATGCTCAACGAATGCGTCCGACTTACCAATGGATTTCAAAAAGGCTGTTTTGCAATCATATATGTCGTTCCGTCCGCGGGAATTCATTAAAATGCATTCTCGATTCAACCAGCGGAACTCCCACGCCGACCGCGGAATCTGATTGAGAAATGAAGATTTCTCGCTTCAAGCTCAATAATCTGAAATTCGCCGTATGGTCATCCAATTTACATTTTAAATCGTATTATTAAACACTTGTATTGTACTTTATTTTACCAAGGTTGCCTCTTTGCTTCTGCCAGATATCGATGTCATTGTCACCGACCACCATACTCATTGTCAGCAGTCGATCACTAAAAATAAATAATAATTAAAATATTATCATTAAAAGCATTCACCGTTGATGTAAAGGAGTGAGACAAGGATGTGCACTATACCCCGTCATTTTTAATATTTACATCGAGAAACTTGAGAAACTGGAGAAGGTGCAGAGAAAAGCTGCAAGGTATGTGTTGGGAAAGCATAAAAAAAACGGAAAGTGTTTCAGAAATGCGCAGAGTTATTAGGTGGGAGAGTTTACAAGAGAGGAGGAAAAGAAGCAGGCTATGTGGCTTGTTTAGAATAATGAGTGGGGAAAAAGCAGGGAAAGAGTTTGGGATGGAAATTTTTTAAACCCAGCTTCGCTGGAAAAAATGATCACTAGTTCAAGATAAAGTGCCGATCACAAAGGACAAATGCAAAGCAGTTCTCCTTCTTGAATAGGACCACAAGGGACTGAGTAGATAAGCCAATTGTAAGAACTAATTTCAAACGATCATCTGACAAATTTTCTCGATAGTTAGATTTCACATTCTTCATTTTGGAAAAAGTTTGATCACTCAAGTATGATATAATAAAAATGTACACAAAACTACAAGCAAAACACAATTCATTAGCCCCAAATTTGAATAATTCAGCGATTCAAGCCGTAGGATAATTATTTTTTCAAGACCAACGCAGAGGGATTAGTCTTTCGGACCGGATGAAATTATGTGTCGGGCCATTGTTTGGAGACCTCTGCTCTAAATTAAAGAACTAATTAATATTGAAATAAATACTTGCAATATTCCACGATTATAAAATTTATTAAGACCTAGGATACATTGTTAATGCGTCATCTTCAAGGTACAAATGGCGTATAAGAATAGAAGGATCAACAACTTTGCTATTTCCACATGGAAGTAGCAAAGTTGTTGATCCTTCCATTCCTGCGATTATGGATTTCCTCCAAGTTACGCCCGCTAATATTAATTATATTAATTATAAATGGCGTATAGTCAATACCATTGACATAATTTTCAACCATTTGCGCATTGACGATGATGCATTAACATAAAAACCTAGGTCGTGATAAATTTTATAACCGTGGAAAATTACAAGTTTTTATCCCAATATGGAAAAATTGCACTCCATCACGCTTGAAACTTCCGATTTTAGACAATTGTCATATAAATATGTGTTAAGACTCTCCACTCAGAAGGGTCAATTGGATTATTTTTTCCCAGATCCGAAATGCAAATTTATTTAAATGGTGGAAATTTCTACCCTCACTGATTCTTTAAGTTAACAACGAAGACACAACACCTCTGTCCTTCATGGTGAAACATGTCTTCCCGTTCTCTTACGCAAATGTGCCTTTTTCTAATTAATATGTCTGTCAATTCCAATTCCCCCCATAATGCCTCACATAGTAGGTATAATCTTCTTACTCAACAGTACAATCGCACGCTATAATCAATCACCCAGAAAAACACTTCTAGCTGTTATCTTTAGTCCAATTTCTCATGTCTGCAGCCCATCACATTTTCAGTGCATATTAAGTGAAGGAAAACGCTTTAAATACGCATTAAGGATGTAACATTTGAGTGGTTCTAATTTTTAAAATTTTTGAATTTCTTTTGGGACGCCCACAAGTTTTGTTTCATTTGGTGAAAAAAAATCGTGCAAAATATTCATGCGATCGGATACCGAGAAAACGTGCCGCATCGAACTTTAAATTTTGAAATTTTGGTATTTTTGATTGTTTTTATGGACATTACTGAAGATCCCCCTAAATTTGTTCCATTTGGTGAGAAAATAAATCGTTAAAATTATTTATGTAATCTGATACCGAGAAAACGTGCCGCATCGCACTTAAAGTTTTGAAACTTTGGTATTTTTGGGTGTTTTTCGGACATAACAGAAGATGATGTCACTCTCGGATTATTCTATCACTTTATGTTCTCTACAACAACTCGTCCGACATTATTAGTGTATCACCTCGAATATCTTTCATTCCTACCCTTTGGTTCCCGGGTTATAGCAGCAAGAGTGAGCGCGTGCCACCCCAGGCAGATGGAAGACGTGTTGCATACTCGACATATTTGTTGATCATTCTCACCCATCGCAAAACCATCAAATTCTTTATATAAACTTTAACCTTCGTCAATATAACCTTAAATGCTATTTTTATCACTTTTTATCGCCAAAATGGGCTTGGTAGCAGGTCAATGATACTGGATACCTTCGGAAATATTCGAATTTCTTTCGAAAATATTCCTTTCCCTCATAGGGTATATTTGATCCTGAATATAATCATTTTTTCGGCCCACCCTAGGCTATTGGCCGCAACTTTAACCTGATGCCGGTTGCTTTATTTTAAAAAATAAGGGCCACCCTAATGTAGCATAATATTAATTGACATGTTCATTGTTTCGTGCGTATTGCTCAAGCCGAAAATTCATTCTTCATACAGTACTTACATCACACTGGTTTACAAAAAAACAAAAATTTTCTGGCGCAAGAGGTTTATTAACCGATCTTTATAGGGTTTTTCACGCTGATTTCAAATATGTAAATAGTTTTTCTCCATCACCCTTAGTTTTCGTGTGATTCACCGAAACGTTCCGAAAATCCCGAAAAATCTGGTTTCATGCACCAATATACACTTAAAAGGACATAACTTCCACCCTAGTTATCGTAGAGCAATGAAACAAAAACCAGCGCACTTGTCATACTGTACGCGTGAATTGAGACTACATTTCGTTCCATCATACATCGTCAGGGTTGGTACCCGGGGACCACAATGTCAAAAAATGCAATTTTGGTAAACACAATTTTTGGCGCACGAGGTTCATTTGCTGATCCTAATAGAGTTCTCCGCGCTGATTTCAAATAAGTAATTAGTTTTTCTCCATCACCCTCAGTTTTAGAAAAGCTTCCATATTTATAGAAATATGCAAGCATGTAAGAAAGTATCATCTTACCTTAAAATGTTGTGGAGATGGATTTCCTTCTGTATTTCGCATCTTTCACATCTCTCTTCAGTGTCCAACAGTAATCAGAAACCATTCTTGCATTCCACTGTCCCTGATACCTCTTCTCCATAACACTTATATCTTGGTGGAACCGCTCACCATGCTCGTCACTGGCGGCACCAAGGTTGTCGGGAAAAAAGTCCAGATGCGAGTCCAAAAAATGAATTTTCAGCGAAATGTTGCACCCCATGTCTTTGTACGATTGCAACATTTCTTCCACAATGCATCGGAAGTTCCCTGCTTTATTATTCCCCAGAAAATTCCGTATCACACTTTTCAGTGCCCCCCAAGCTGTTCTTTCCACTGGGTGTAACCCATCCTCGAACATTTTGTCACCCATCAAAATTCTCATCTGGGGTCCCACGAAAATTCCCTCTTTGATTTTGGCGTCACTTACCCGAGGAAATAGTGCCTTCAAATGGCGAAATGCATCTGAATTTCTGTCCATAGCCCTCACAAAGTTCTTGACCAGCCCTAACTTTATGTGCAGAGGAGGAAGAATAATAGCATCTGAGGAGACTAAAGGAGGATGCGCAATATTTTTCTGTCCAGGAATTGGTGATTGCCGCTGTGGCCATTCCTTTCTGAGGTAATGTTGTGTCTTGTCTCTGCTATCCCATTCACATAGGAAGGAGCAAAATTTGGTGTAGCCTCCCTGGAGACCAGTTAACAAGGCAACAACCTTTAACTCGCAACACACCATCCATTTGTATATATCATATTGAATTGTGTCCAAAAGAAATTTCATGTTTTCATAAGTTTCTTTCACGTGAGTAGCATAAGCTACAGGCACAGAGGGAAATTTGTTCCCGTTGTGCAACAGCACAACCTTCAAACTCGTTTTTGACGAGTCGATGAATAGTCTCGATTCACTCGTTTTATGTTCATGGCCAAGTTCATCCATCACATTCTCAATGTTGTTGCAGTAAACCAGACCATTTGCTTCAGAATAGAAATTTTGGAACTCTCTTTGACGATTGCGATAGAAACAAACCTTTGTGTCATGATGCAATAAGTTCCAGCCACTTAGTCTTGAACCTAACAGTTTGGACTGTTGTTTCGACAAGGAAAAATCACGAATAAGATCGTTTAAATCACCCTAAGTTAGGAGATGAGGTTCACTGGAAGATAAACTTGCCGTAAACGTAGGATCACGCAGCTGTACCTCTTCAACATGGGTGTCTTCCTCATGTTCAAAGTGGTGGTTGTGGTGGTTGTGGTGGATGAGCTGGCACGGGTAAGTCCTCGCTGTGAGCAACTGGCCTCATTGCAGACGGCAAATCTGGGTACTTCACTGTATGCTTGGATTTTGCAGTAATTCCACTTATCTTTGTTACACAGAAGTAACAGTCTGATGAGTGGTTTCGTGGTTCACGCCGAACCATGTGTACAGCAAAGTTCATGTGACGCTGCGATCTCTTTTCCCACTCTGCGAGACGTTTCGCGCATGTCGAACAACATATATGTGGTGCCTAGTCCTTGTCTTGCTCACCCACTTTACAACCGAAGTATAATTCATAGCAATATTTCACCAAAGGGGTCAAAGAACGACGTTGCGACTTGAATGTCAACTCCCCACAAATATAACAGAAGTTGTTGGGGTGGTTAACGCACTTCCTGGGCATCTTGTCTCACACGTAAAACACAGGCACAGCACCGCACACTGAAGAAGGAGAAAACAACTTCACTTCGTACCGGTTATTCAAGTCCTCTGTCACCTTACGCTTGCTACTGAAATGTCGGTGATTCTGACGAGCGAGTGTGGTCAACAATGACTGACAACGCTACTACAGTAGGAATGTGTGCGATTATTAAGCACGCGCTCCGATCCACTACTCATGACACAACCCTGCTCAATACAATACGAGCGATAAAATTGACAATACTAAAAAATAAATATATATATCACTGGCCGTCCAGAAAGTTCGCTTTTTCAGGAACAAAATTGCATTTTTTGACATTGTGGTCCCAGGGTACCAACCCTGACGATGTATAATGGAACGAAATGCAGTCTCAATTCACACGTATAGTATGACAAGTGCGCTGGTTTTTGTTTCATTGCTTTACGATAACTAGGGTGGAAGTTATGTCCTTTGAAGTGTATATTGGTGCATAAAACCAAATTTTTCGGGATTTTCGGGACGTTTCGGTGAATCACACGAAAACTGAGGGTGATGGAGAAAAACTATTTACATATTTGAAATCAGCGCGAAAAACCCTATTAGTATCGGTTAATGAACCTTTTGCGCCAAAAATCGTGTTTACCAGTGTCATCAACGCATTGTTTGAAGAAAGAAAATATGAAAGCTGAAAGCATGACTACACTCTCGTCGTCACATCATTTTCGTTAGACATTAGCATGGAAAACCTTCGATAATTCATTTGGAATGCCTTTTTTATTTTTAGAAATCTGACTAAAGTTTTTTTTAAATATTATGATCTAATGGTAATGTCACCAACGATATAAGAAACAAGGAGGTCATAGTTAGTCTGTGAGTACAGGATAGGAGGGAGGGTATTCTATAACAAAAAGGAGAATGAACTTACAACTGGGAAAACAAGTGAAGAAGTTTCATTCATCAGATTCTACACATTCGAGGAAACGATTCATCAGTCACTACACATGGAGCATGTTTATGTATGGTAGCCAGGCTTGAACGTTGACAGGTGATGATAGGAGAAGTCAAGAGTGGAAGCTATCGATATGTGGTGCTGACGAAGAGATGAAAATAAAATGGATCGGCCGAGTTAACAATTGAGAAGTGCATAGAAGAGTGGGAGAAAATAAAAGAAAAACATATGGAGAAGGCGGGAAAATTCATTTAACAAAATATCAATCATGATAACCCGATGAAGACAATCGTAGAAGGACAGGTGTAAGGGGAGAAGGACAAGGGACGGCCCTATGAGTTACTCCGAATGAGTTACATAGTGAAAGTTATAAACGATGTAAAAGAGAAGAAATACTTCACAATGAAAAGGCGATTGTAGGCTAATGATACTGATGAAGCCAATGGTGTCGCTGCATCTCTGATTTAAAACGATTTATGACTAAAATAAAAAATTAACGTCAACAATCACGAATGTAACTCGTGACACTAAGTTCGCGTGTTCATTAGACTTTGGATTATCGTGCATTTAATACAGAACGGGGATGTTCCATTCAGATTTTAGAGAGATAAAATTGAGTCACACTCCCATGAATAAAATTGAAAAAAATAAGGAAGAGATAACGGTGGAAGTTATAACAATGAAGCAAAATACAATGCTCGTTAGAAATATCCTCGGAGATTATCGCGTGTATTTCATATCAATTAAAATCTCACATCCGCAATCACAACGAATTCTGCAACAGATAAGCACATACCGTGAAATTATGAACGGATATCTTTCACTGTCAGAGTTAGGATGAGAATAACAGTCTTTAACCGTGCACTATTTCAGAGGCAAAAAAAGGGAATAATAAATTGATACAATTTCTGCTCGTTAGGTTTGGAGAACTTGAGAAATTGCAGACTTTAAGGTCTCTCTCCGATGTAAGTTTTTATCTCACGACCTTAAAAAAATAACGTTTAAGAAATTTATTTATACCAAAAAGCTGGTAAACAAATGTATTAATCACTTGCAAAACTGAAAAGAGCTCACTATTGATTCATAGCACTGTATAGAACAAGTTAGTTCGTACGCTGTCACGGGCACGGATGAAAAGTTATTTACACCGAGGATGGAATTCTCCGCGAAAAAATACAAAGCTATCTTCTCCTGAGGTAAATCTCAGGCTGGATTTTAAAATTGGGACATACGGGTTCGAATCCCGGCCTAGCCAAATATTTTTTCATGGATTTACGTCCGAAGTGTGTATAAATTACTATTATTTATCAAAGCTACTTAATATTTTTTACGGATTCTTTTAGATCAGCTGAAATGTTCACAACTAAATTCCTCCAATGTGTTTCAAAGACTATCAGCATACCGACAGCACAAGATCCAACAATTGCCCGTTCAGCATTAGAAAAACCTTCATATACAACATCCTTTTTTCGTCTCGGCCAACAGGCAGACCACACCCACAGAAAATTCAATTTTATGTAACCTCGTAAGATACTTTCACAAAAATACATAACTAGCATACTGTTTCATTCATTATTTTATCCATTTAAGGCACAATGCAGTGCACAATTACTATTAATAATTCCTTGGCGATGAATACTATTTTATTTACCATTACAACCATCCCTGGAAAAATGTACATTTTAGAATGGTAGACACGGGTCGAAGCGGCATATTTTGGCCTTCCGATAAATATCAATTGTTAATATACCGTTTAGGCTTCTATTATTCTGCCATTGTGCATAGATAACAAAAGAAAAACTACCGTTTGCGTCGTTCTGAAAATTCTTGACTAGAGTTGATTCTGATCGACTAAAATGATAGATAATACTGTAACAAGGTTAGGAATGGTTGAGATGAAAGTTGAATCCGAAATTACGAAGATACGCGATTGCACATATTAGCTAGATTCGCTCCGGGGTGTTCAATTTGCTAATGAAGGGTTGCGGCCGAAATATCAAAACCACAAATTCATGGTAAAAGAGTTCTCGGAGATATATCAATAAATATGTACAAAGCTAAGCCCTGATGATAGTTTAAAACAAACAGAAACGTTGGCTGAAACTTTTTTGCATAAAATACATTGACCTATACTCCCTGAACTATTTTACCATAAATTAAATGGGGTCAAGATAAGAAGGAAAAATAATTAAAACCACAAATACAACAACAGAGGATTATCCAGTTTTCTAGGCGTGTTATCACTCACCGCGCATTGAGATGGGATCGCTAAACTCGCCACTCGCGTTGTTTTTAATGATAATAACAATAATGATGCACAAAGGTTAAGAAAATACTTAGCTGTTTCACAAAATAAAATATATTGCAACCGGTTTCGATACAGCGTATCATCATCTGGCCAGATGATGATACGCTGTATCGAAACCGGTCGCAATATATTTTATTTTGTGAAACAGCTAAGTGTTTTCTTAACCTTTGTGCATCATGAAGGAGTTTCACCATGTTACGCCAACCACCATCGCAATAACAATAATGTCTATAAAATCAACTGATTTGGGCGTTACTTAGTGGAACGATGAAATGTTCATGGTGAAACAACACCCAGTACTGTTCCACAAACTATTTATTATTAGCTGTAAACTAGTTTCGACAATTATACCGTCATTATCGGTATTATAGTTAACTGTTAGTCTTGATAATTGATAATGACGGTATAAACGTCGAAACTAATTGACAGCTAATCATAAATAATAATAGCAACATAATAAATAATGACAGCAAATAATAAAGTTTGTGGAACAGTACTGGGTTTTGTTTCACCATGAGTAATAATGATGTCTTTGTTTCACAAGCGAATTTAGGACTAGATTGTCCTCTATTACAATTAACTTGTTTGACAATCACATACATCCATGGCATGGATGGTGGTCGAACCACCCAGGCGGAATTCGAACCCGCGGCCTCTAGGTTAGGAGTCGGGGACTTTACCCCGGCGTCACCGAGTCCGTCAAAATTACATAATTAAGTAAGTGAAGTGCTGACTGGTTGAGTCATCCGAATTTCACAAATATATAAGCCGTTCAATGGTATCACGCTCAACTTTGTGGAAGTGGATATTCACAAACAAAAAGACTACTTCATTGACTTCCACTAATTTATCTGTGGAAGTCAACGAAGTCATATTTTTATATGTGAATAAATAAGCCCTTATACGGGGTCTAAACCGAAATTTGTATTCGAGATGATGTATGAAACAAATTCATAAATTATCAATTCTATTCCTCGCGAAGAAAAACATTCTAGTGCAGACACTCCTGATAAATGTATTGCTCTGCAGTCACCGGCGCGATGCAGATATTAAGGAAAACCGATTTAAAATCGACCGATATGGGAACTTAAAACAAGTTTCAATGGAATTTAATGGTGCTTCTTCTGGGTGGTCCCTTTCACCAAAACTATAGTCTTCGATATTCCTTCCCATCGGACTGAATTTAAATCGTCCACAATGCTTCATAATATATCGCTAACCTCTACGTCACCCGTTCCGCGATGCACTCTGTCAGCAACAACGGCCGATACAGAATAAGCCACCACAGGTACTCAAGAGGAAAAAAATCACCATGGAAACCCCCATAGGTGCATTGAAAGTCAGCAAAACGTCGCTTTCGTAATACAAGATATCTAGAGGTCCAGGTAATACAGATCCTTTCACGTGACTGTAAGTCTGATACATTCCTCAACTTCATTGTGACTAGCTGAAGATTGACAGCAGCATATTGCATTGGAAACCCGATGAACAAATCAAAGATATCAAGCCTTATCGCAGGCATGCACGTCATTAGAATGTACCTATGCGTTGCATAAAACAAACAATCGGTCTTTTTTAGGTTAATCTAGATATAGATACTGCCCCGCAAGCCACCTCAATGGGCGTCTGGCGGAGGCTGTTCGGACACCAGAAAAAGGATATTTGCGTACTAAGCTCCGCCTGGCATTTATCAAAGTCCTTCATTGCTCTGGGTAAAACGAATTCCTACGCTTATCCACCCGGAAAAATATCTCCCTTAATTTACTTTTCTGCGGGAAATAGAAATATGGAGAGGTTTTTGGATGAGGATATCCGAGTATGTTTGAAAGTTAGGTACTCTAAATTGAAAGGTAGCAACTTAATATAACCCAAGCATATAGCCTTCGAGTCATACCGGCAGCTACCAGTCTGACTATTTTAACATGTCGGTAATGTTTCCTGTGCACCTGTAGTAGTTTTTGGATGATTCACACTGCTTATCTTCATTTTCAAGGTTTCCTCTACACTAAGCCGGCGAATTTGACGGGAGGCTTATACGGCGGCCACTGTAAACCCAGGACACAACATGTCATTTGGAAAGCAGAGTAAACTCTAGGGAACCGACGAGATAGTCTGGGTTTTTACGCTTAGAGAAGCTGCCAAGGTGACAATACTCGAGAAAAATAAGAAAATTCTATCGAAAAAATTTTCCAATGCTTAGATATTATAGGGAAAGATTGAAGAATTAAAGTGACTGCTGCGGTGGACCATGATGATTATATCACCGTTATTCGTCCTTCCTATCGATGCCACCCATGTATGAATATTCGTTTTGTTGTATGCTAGTCTGTCAGCCAGTCATCCTAGCGATAGATATAAGGTTGGGTGATTTCAGCGTGGATTACCATCTTTTGGTCGTCATTTTACAGTTTGTTAGTAGTTCATGACGCAGAGGAAAACAGAAGACCTTGTTCCTAATATATATATAGTTTCACTAGGTGACACAATTAATAAAGTATTTGGTGTTAAATGGTAGGTCCAAATACTTGAATCGAGCATAAGGCTGACACATTTTCGTACTCAGCCAACTGATACTTCATTTTAATGTATCTGGCTGGAAAAATCCGCGTATAGATACAATTTTCCTTCTACAATAGGATACAAAATTCAGAATGACTGCATTTCAGTGGTTAAGTATGTCTGAGAAGCAGGAAGCAGCCCTGTTAACATGTAAAGATTAAATTGGAGGTATTCAGTCTATGATTAAGATAATATTTTTACCTGCATAAACATTACATGCTTTCGAAACACTCAATCGGTGACTCAAACCTACGTAGAACGGAAAAGAAAGGCGCGAAAGAAGATTATTTGAGAGACCAGGAAGTTAAGTCACCAATGGTTCCAGGAAAAGTGAGGTGCATGATGAGAATAATTAAGGGTAATGTTGAAAAATACTAAAGAATAAGTGTGATAGTAGTTTGGTCCCAGAATAAAAACAAATTACTATTTGAGGCATCAAAACAGCCAAGCTATGACAGGAGAATACAATCTGAATGATGGCGAGAATATAATTTTACATCCACATATTTATCCGCAGGCCGCCTCAATGGGCGTGTGGAAGGGGTTGTTCCAATACCAGCCGCTACTTACTGACATTGAAGACATCACATCACTAACCTAACAACCAAGTAGCGTTTCGTTAATGCCAGTCGCGTAACCAGAAATCTTATTTGGGGTGAGTGAAGGGGGTGTTAATTCTTTATTTTTTTCACTCTTAACACCTAAGAAAATCATAAATCACATAATATAAAGCCTAAATCATGTTACAAAACCTCATTCGCACAAAAAACATGCTACCATCATAATTAAACACGCTCATTAAAGTTAACTACATCTCAATAGTATGTTAATACTATGCAACACACTCATTATAGTGAATTACAAACCGTCCGTGACATTGAAGAATATAATCACCTCACTAACCTAGCGACCGAGTTGCGTTTTGAACTAAGTGGTTAATGCCAGGAGAGTAACCAGGAATTTGATTCGGGAGTGGGTGGAGGGGGGTGATAATTATCTTTTTCAATCTCCACACATAGGAAAAAAATACAAATCACATAATGTAAAGCCTGAATAATGTTACAAAACCTCATTCACACAAAAAACATGCTCACATCACAATTACATACGCTCATCAAAGTTAACTACATATAACTCTTATGTTAACACTACACAACGCACTCATCATACTAAATTATATACCGTCAGTGACGTAAAGCAACATTATCACATCACCAAAAAAGTAATACCATCATTCACACTAAAAATATCAGCTCATAACCCTCAATTAAAAGTTGGTTTTTACACTAAACAGCATGCAATAATCACACTAAAACATTATCTTATGAAACTAAACTACATGCACTTATTTATAATAAAAACATCTCATCCCATTAAATTCCATGCCGGAAGTAAGTATATTAAAATGAAAAGTGAGAATAGTAAGTATCCAGAAAGCGCACATAATAGAAATAAATAATTACAAGTTAAATATGGACGTATACTTCAATGTTATTGAAAGGTACAATCATTTAGTACAATACAGTATACAGTAATTTGGAACCTTAAGAGAAACAAATTAAAAAGTTAAATTACATTTTTTATTTCCATAGTAGGCATGAAATTGTCAGATACTTAGTCTTAAATAGGTGAGTAACTTTATTTAAATGAAATTTACAAAATGACCTCTATATGAATGAGGAACTAAATTGCTTTTAGTAGGCTCAGAATTTAAAAATAAGCAATTCTACATTTCTACTTTTACAGTAACTTAAAAAGTATACATTCAAAGTATAAAAACATTGAAATTTAGCGGAACTACGTATTAACCAGATTAATCTTTGTTGAAGGTGGAAAATAAAAAAGAATATTTTCCATTTCCTTAATGTAGCAAAAATGTATTATTTTGTTGGAAACACGAAGACCCACACTTTCCATAAACAGAAAAAATGAGAATACCATGTTTCCGTCGGGATTAGACAGTATTTTTTTTATTTCTCGCACTAAACATGCACTAAAAAGGCATCGAAGATAAAATATTGGGGTTTCAGTCAATATCTTTTCAAAAACATAGGAATTGGTTTTTTTAGACACAGATAATAGAAATATTAAATTTTAATAAATTTATTTCTCAAATTAGCTTATTAACTACATAAATATTTTAATTTTCAATGTCAAGTGTCAATTTTTATTTAAAAATGAAATCGTAAGTACTGTGTATTAAATTAAGTACACTCAAATAGAAAAATGAATATAAATGTTTTTTTGACACACAGAACATAAACAGGTTATTCTAAATTTTAATTTCTTACGTAAGCACATGACCTAAGAAGACACTTCAATTTAAATATCGTTACTAAGCGCAATTTTGCTGAAAATATGGTGGTATACAACCAAAAAATAGTATTTATTGCAGATGATAATAACAAACAATAAATTTGAGATTTTATCTGGAGATTTGCAAATTTTATGTTCAAACAAATACAAATCGTTGAAAAAATGGAAATAAAGTTATACACACCGATATAATAAATATACATTCCAACATGTTGACATATATGTCACCAACTGCATTAGCCAGCGGAAAGTCATGGGTGGAAACTAGTTCACCAGTTTTACATTTTAAAAGCATAAACCCGATTTGTATTAACTCATAGTACCCCGCTTATGTTATGAAAAAACATAAGCCTGAAATCCGCCGAAGAAAATGCGGCTGTTTTGGACATATCTCGATCATAACCTCGGTGACACATGACTGTCCGCTGTTACACCCCCTCTCCACGTTGAGGACGCAGTTGGATTTGAGGGGGACATGCACTACACTACTTTCTACACCACGCTACTAGAGATTTCTACGAAACAATCAAGCAATAATTCAACCATTCACAAATTCGTTCAAATTCATTATCTCATTCACACCCAATCACAATGCATGCCACATATACTCAAACGCATATTCTATCATTCATGCTAAATCAAATTCATTACATTTCACCTCGTTAAATTATTTCGTAACAATAAAATACCTTTATGAAATACACCAAACCAAGGATTATGGTGCAAAATAAGCCACGCACCCTCATTCACCCCAAAATGGCGTTCTGCAAATTCAATTATAATACACTTTCAAAGACGAAGAATCACTCACTCAAATCAACACAAAACATCTCATTTATTTTTAAATTAAATTCCCTCAGTCACGCTTAATATTATACTTTCATTCATACTAAATAACATACTTTTAATCACATTATATGACACTGCACCGAAATGATATACCCTCAATCACACATTATAACACTGGCTCATGAATACTAAATTATACACTCTATTTCAAACCAAATTATGTACCATCTTTCACACTTAAAATATACCTTCAGTAACAGGAAATAACATACTCTCATTCATACCAAATAACATACACTAATCACGCTAAATGACCCAGTGTCAGTAACACCAACTAACGCGCTATCATTCACAATAAAAATATACCCTCATTCACACAAAATAAAATACCTTCATTTTCACTAAATAACATACTCAATCATGCCAAACAACACTCTCTCATTTGCATTAAAAGCATACTCTCTATCACACAAACTAATATACCCTCAGTCAAACGAAATAACATACGCTCACTATCGCTAAATTATATTCCCTCATTCACACAAAAATATCCACATTCACACGAAATAACATACCATAATTCCTACCAAACAACATTCACACATCACACTTAATTACCCAGTGTCAATCACGCCAACTAACACACTCATTCACACTAAAAATAAACCCTCAATTACACAAAATAACGTACCCTAATTCTCACCTCATAACACTTTCAGTCAAACCAAATAACATACTCAATCATACCAAATAACACTCATTTGTACTAAAAATATAACCTCAATCACACCAAATAATATATCCTCAGTCACACTAAAGATATTTACTCTCAGCCACACGAAATAACATACTCTCATTCATACTAAAGAATATACCCTCATTCATACTAAATTTCATACCCTCATTCACACTAAAGAATATACACTCAGTCATACTAAAGAATATACCCTTAGTCTTACGAAATAACACACGTTCATTCACACTAAATTATACACTATAATTCACACTAATGAATGTACCCTCAGTCACACTAAATAATATACCCTCAGTCTTACGAAATAACATACGCTCATTCATGCTAAAGAATATACCCTCATTCAAACTAAATTTTATACCCTCATTCACACTAAAGAATATACCCTAATTCACACTAATGAATGTACCCTCAGTCACACGAAATAAAATACGCTCATTCATACGAAATTATATACCCTCATTCAAACTAAATTTCATACCCTCATTCACACTAAATAATATACCCTCAGCCACACGAAATAACATACGTTCATTCATACTAAATTATATACCCTCACTCACACACTAAATTATATACCCTTATTCACACCAAAGAATGTACCCTCAGTCACACGAAATAACATACGTTCATTCATACAACATTATATATCCTCACTCACACACTAAACTATATAACCTCATTCACACTAAAGAATGTACCCTCAGTCACACGATATAGCATACGTTCATTCATGCTAAAATATATACACTCATTCACACTAAAAATATACCCTCATTCACACGAAATAACACATTCCCAATCACTCTAAATAACATACACTCATTCACAAAAAGTAGCAAACTCATTCACACTGAATTACATACGCTAAGTCACACCAAATATATATCATCACCAACACTCCCTAAAGAACATTTTTTCATGCAATTCACATTCATCAAAATATACAAAAAAGGCACATAAAATTAAAATAAACACAAAATATCAAGCACAACAAAATAAAACTCCACGAGCTCCAGATCGCCGTTCTTCATCTCTTGAGTCTTCAAATAGAAATTCCTCTTGAGTCTTAAGCTCTTGAAGCTTTAGTCCTTCAATTCTCGCTTTGTGTATTTTGTTTTCTTCTTCATTTTCAGGTTCCTTTGTCACTTCACTGAGCCAATGTAGAGGAAGTCCACGTTTATTGTATTCCTAAAGCTTCCGCTTCAAGGTCCATGATTGTAAGCTTCCGTACTCCCCCTATTGTAAGAATAATATCGAATATACTCGTCAATAAGATAGAAAATGTCGCTTTATAAAATATCAAACGTCATACTTCTTGATAAAACCGAGCAGAAATTATTCTAGAATAATGAATAGGTTTTGTTTAACATGCTTACGGCCTTGGTTGAGTCAACATTTAAGAAACCTTATCAAGTTTCGTTGCTGAACATCATGACCATGGCCCATGACCATGAAACGAATCTCATGTGAAACATCAAATTTTATCTAATGGGGCTTGCATGATAAGTGCAAAATGACGTAAACAATAAATTCGCCAGATTGAATAAACAATTCACCATGAAGTTGAGCTTTCCGACTAAATTTCTTCTGCAAATATGTAGGAAGATTCTTAAATGACAGTGATATGTATGCCAAATGGCATTACTCAATTAAGTTAAGCAGATAAAAAATTTGGCCTAGGCAGGTATTAATTCACATTATTGTAAGAAATCGAAAAATATTCTAGAACAAAAAGGTAATTTGCACTAATCTATTACGAATCTATGACACATTCCGTGCATGCCGATGGAAAAGCAAAAATTACTCTGCTATATTATATAAAGGACATATACGACAAATTACTCATCAATGATACCATTTTTATAAACCAGTCAAAATGAAGAAATTTAAGCAGAGAAATGGCCAGAAGGTACCTTGCTGGCGCAAGAATCAATCAAATATGATTTTTTGCACGAAAATTCATTTATTTGCTATACCACAAGGGAACGTATTCCTGTCGCAAATAGGGTATGAAAAATATGGATTCGATTCATCGATAAAATATAAGTTTCTATAGTCCGGAAATATGAGCATTTTTTCACCTGCGGAAAGTAAAAAAGACAAAAGCTGCATAAAGTACTGTAATTCGCCTAGTTTATTTTTGAAATTAATCGTAAACCGACGAAAATGGAGTTATGTTGTAATGCAAAGGGAAACATCTTAGAGGTACAGCAAAGACTTTTTATTTAGGATATTTAAAATAAAGGGTGGCAATTTTATTTTTTATAGGATTTTTCCAACTCACGTTATTTTAACTGAAAGTAGTATCAAAAAAATAAATTTTAGTTCGTAAAAGTTGGGACAGAAGAGTATTTTATGACTCCGATCACAAGCACTATTTTTTGTCTAAATCTAAACGTTTTGTTGTTTTTACTTTGTATTTCGGAGGTTTATTTACATAGCTATAGCCAAATTAGACAGCTATGAATTTAAACATCTAGTTCCTAAAGAAATAATCATTTGTCAATAAATAAGAATTTTCAGCAATTTAAAAACTAATTCTTTATCGTAACATTTCCATTGGTCCATACCGTTGCTGCAATGGAAATGAATGCTTTTTCTAACGCCCACTACATCTACACTGACGGAACTGATTCTCAATTATTCCTGACAGGGCCATTGATATCAGATAGACCGAAGGATTGGAGCCGGAGTAATAGAAAAAGTAGGAATTAATAACTAAGGATTATACGAAGTAAGGTAGAAGGAAGGTGGTGATTTCCATGGTGATTGCTGTAGGGTTAATCTTGGTGGTGGGGAGGAAACTCAACGGGGGGTAGCTTCAGTATAAAACTGGAAGATGGGTGAGAGAATAAAGGGTATCCAACAGGTAAGCTATGGGGTTCTGGAGGCAGAAATTGACTGTCTACCCACCACCCTTACAGTGGTTCAAACATAGGAAACATAGAACATACAAACATAGGAAGAAATAAGTAAATGAGGTGTAAGAACAGCAGGAATGAAATAATCAGGGAAATTCCAAGTAAGAAAATCTAGTAATACTAGGGGACTGAAACACCTCAGCTAAGGTAGGTAGGGATGCAAACAAAAGTGAAGAATTTGAATTACAAATGTTGAACAACATTCGAAATAAACTGCAAAACTTTTCAGCAGAGACAAGTTATTCAACACAACACACGTACCGAGGAAACACATGGAGGAGTCCAGGGGATATGGAGAGTAATCAGATAAGCTACATCATGGTAACACAGAGGTTTAGGAATAGTTTAGAGTACCTACGGTGGATGCGGATCACAGCCCAGTGCTTGCAAAATGCAACGTGAGATTCAAAAGACGAAACAGAAAGAAGAAACGCGAGGAAATGGAACTTAGGTCTGAAGGGGTTTACGAAGAAATAATGCAAGTAGATGGTGGAAAATAACATCTAGATAATTAACGATACACAGAATTTATAGTAAGGGTGGCATGATATTAAAAAAGGTATTACATAAGTGGCCAAGAAGTTAACGATCAAGTTTACAGCAGAAGGATAACGGAGGATAAAAACGAAGAGAGCCGAGGATAACGGAGGATATGATAAAATAAATTGAAGGCATATCCAAGTGGAAGAACTTGTACACAGCAAGGGAAAAGAATGCAATATGGAATCAATAATCGATTACGGCGTGAAACTAAGAGGGCAAGGGGGGCGTGGTGGAAAGCTTCAGAATGAAGGAGAGGTTGGCGCGTTGTATGTCAAGATGAAGTCGCTATCCGGCAGCAAAAGAGGGAAAGCCATATCTAAAATTAAGACTAGAGATGCAAACCGAGCGAAAAGAGGTTCAGAGTAGAGATTGAAGGAATGCGTGAAGGATCTTTATCGCAGCAGGCACAAGCCGAAAAGATTGAATTTAGAGGAGGGAAGTGTAGTGGAGGATCTTGGGCCGGGGATTTTTGACGCAGAAATCGAGAGAACCCTTTGTGATATGAATCCTAGGTAAACGGTGAGCGTTGACAACATGCAGTGCGAGCTTCTTAATAATCAATAGAGAGATGATATGTGAAGGATTTTCGAACTAATATGCAGGATCCCTAAAGAGGAATGTTGGCCGAAGGATTTCGTGAAAACGGTTTTAATTACGCTACCGAAAAAGAAAACTGTACAATGCGGAGTTAATAGGACTATTATTCTAATATAGCACGCGGTGAAAATGATACTGAGGGTATCAAACAGATTAATGGAGGCGAAGGCAAATTTGGGTTTTAGAAAAAGAATGTCTGGATAGAATAGTGATAATAAGGTCCCAGGTGGAGAGGAAGTTATAATATAACTAGGATGTATACGCTTGCTCCATGGATTTTGAAAAAAAAACATTAGATGTACTGAACTGGGGAAAGTTAAAGAATATTTTCAAGAACACAGGCGTAGATTGAACAGATAGACTCATTCTTAACCTGTATATGGCCTATACTGTTGAAGTCATGGTCGCGGTCGGAGAATTTGGGAGGGCAAGCATTGGCCGGGATGTGAGGCAAGGTCGTCCTCTATCACCGCTGATTTTTAACGTGTGCACTGATGAGATGGTAAGGTAGGCGTGGGGTTAGTTGGATGCCGAGGTAGAAGTGGGAGGAATGAAATTTAAATAAGCAAGGTTTGCGATTGATCAGGGGTTGATTAGCCAGTCAGCAATAGGGCTTCAGGCTCTAGTGGATGCGTTAAACGAGCGTTGAGATGAGTATAGGATGAGGATTAATCACAAAAAGACCAAGGTTATGCGGTTTTGTAAAGCATCGCGAGCGAGGAATGTGAGAATAAAGATAAAAGTTGTTAGGTAAAGATTTGAGTAGGTAGAGCAGCTTAACTATATTGGTAGCACATTCAAGAAAACAATACGCCAGGAATGATATCAGAAAGAGAATAACGTAAGCAAAGGAGGCTTCCCTCCACAGGAAGGATCTTAAGAGAGGATCGTTTTGAATCAGTTAAAAGTATAAGAAAGTGAACATTCTGAGTGGAGAGAACGCCATGGTGCGGAAACATAGACACTTAGCGAGGAGGACGAGAGAAAACTGGAGGCATTAGAGATGCGGGTGTGGAGAAGAACGGAGGAGGTGAATTGGACGGAGAGGAGGAGAAATTACGTCGTGCGGGAAACGGTGGGTGAGGAGAGGCATCAGCTAGATGAGATACTTTGAGACAGAAGGTATGAATGTAGTGAGCGCAGAGGGGATGCTGAAAACTGTATTGGAGGATAGAATGTAGGATAAATGAGGGAGAAGAATGAATACAATGGGATTCTAGATGGAATGAAAGGGAATCAGGCCTTATTGGGAATTGGAGACAGAACAAAAGCAAAACATAATAGTTCATAATTCGAAATTATGAAATTCCATAGAGAGAAAAGGAATGTGTGAAGGCTGTGGCAATATCAATACATACGTTTTACTATTGCTATATTCTATTGAAATAGTACTACCGAAGTACTACGAGTAATTTTTGACCAATGTGGAAGTAGTGTCCATGAGATTAACATCAAAATTTCCAAGGGAATAACTAAAATGAATGCTCTAAATTCTATTCCACGAGATGAGCAGATTAACAAAAGTAAATTGTAACCATAGTAGGACGTGTGATTGCATATGGAAGAGGTTTGGGACGTCAAGGAAATCAGTATAAATAAGTTACTGACGCCTCAGCGAGATCTTTCATGAGTCGGAGCTCCAGAAGGAGACAGGGTAAAGTTAGGGAGAAAAAAATACTGAAGATAATAAAATGGACTTGTAAAGTCAAATATGATTGCAGCCGGTTGCCTTGGAGGTCGATATCTTTTTTGTCATACAAATTCCATGCAAATTATGCTATTAGGAATCTTTAAAAAGAAAGTTTCTGATTTCAACGGTGGCATTACATCTACATACTACCCCGCAAGCCGCCTAAAAGGCGTGTGCCACCTCCTCAACTGAAAGTCGCTGTTAAGTGACCGTAACTAATATAATGCTTACTCTGATTGCAGGGTAACTAACTGTCGAGAAAGGCATAAAACGCTCTTCCAAGACCGGAGCAGACGACATTAGCAAGGCAGGAAGGAATTTCCACGATCTCATCATTACTCATATTGGCCTAAGCTGACTCGAAATATTAAAAATAGGGGCTTCGCGTATAGTTGTGCCGATAAAAATGGGAAAATTCGCGCTTTATTTACAGCCCTCGAATTCTACTTCTTAGCGTTTTACAAACATCTCAGAAATTGCTCTACCAAATACTCAGTATGCGGACACCATTATTTCCTCAAATAGAATGATTATTAACTGATAAATAAATTAATATAGACTAAAAGTGTGGAATATATTCCCTCGTCCCTAATTTTGTCCCAAAACTGAATGAGGTGAAGGCAAGGTGTTCCGGCAGACTAGCAGTCATTAAATTGAATTCGACGAAATGAGTTAGGTCGTCTTCTTCTTGGCTTATTAAAATATAATAAAGGAAGTTCTCGCGCAAATATCATTAAATAGTGTTACTATGTCAAACTAAATAAAAAATGACTGTCTTAACATAAATAATATACGGTGAGCAACGACATTAGCATGAATTAAGAGAAGATATTACCCGCGTACAGAAGTTGTGGGTAAATACAGATGAACTTTTTTACGACTATAATTATTGATTTATTTGGTGAATAAACTTACAGATATCTAAATACATAAACGATACTAACGGTCATCACGGGAACAGTGAGCCGAAAACGCTAAATTTTCAGCATTTATATTATTGAATATGATAAATTCACCGAAAATCAGGTGTATAACGAAAATCATTTGCAAGAATGAGAATATGTATTTATATTTTGGAGATCATTATCGCTAATTTAAATATGCAAAAAAAAGTTTACAGAAATTAGTAACGAAATTTACAAGCACACCTCATGGAAATGATACAGGGCCCATTCCTCAGCCTCATGGACCCTGCGAAATAATATTCTCACCCTTTAAACATTCCCTGGGCTTTGAGAAACATGGCCGCGCTGCGGAGCTTTAGTAATGTGAAAGCTGAGTTCAATATTGGCTGACAATAGGATAAGAGTAAATAAATTATTTCATACCTAATGGAACAATTTCAGATGACCCAATTGGCCAAAGAAGATATTTAAGGAATTGAGAACTGCAGATAGATAAACTATAAATAGGAAGGCTAATGAAGAATTGGAGGCAGTGAATAGAGAGGTCAACGGGGACAAGAGGAAGTAGCGAAGATGGGTACTATGGAAACAGAGAGAAGTGGAAGTCCCAGAAGGGAAAACGGCGACAACTGTAAATAATCTGCAGAATATAACGGAAGACCCATAAATGGAAAATCCGAAAGGGGATATAAGCAATATTTTGAACTTAGAAATACTACGAAAGTTGGAAATTAAACGCAAAAGTATGAGAATATTATAAGAAAGTGCAAAGTGTTGATTTGGATTTGTTGAAATATCGTATTTCTTTTGTTATTGTCCATAAATGCCCAAAAATCGATCTCTTTTAAATGCCAGACTGAATTCATTCTCGAGGATGTTAACACTGAAGTTTATGTTACTACTCTGCGCTTTGCCACAAGCTGTCTTTTCTTTTATTTATCCGTTCTGTAAAGAATTTTAGAAAATGGAAAGCATTGGATGAAGTGGCCGGAAGGAGGAAACTTTTAGAGTGGTAAGTAAAGCATTACACAGCCTAGCGATGGTTGAAATGATATGATGGTGAAAAATAGCGCCGAATTGCGTGTGAAAAGCTTCCTGCAGTATAATAAAAGAATGTTTATGTTAAAGTTAATTGGCTAAACCGGTAGATATCGTGGCGGTGAAAATTTGCATAACAACGAGGGACTTTGTCAATGAAGTAAACGAGAATATCGCGGGGAAAAACACGTAAAAGGTTAAGGGATTCCTATTATGTTATGGGTTTGGTGCTGGTAAAGGCTAAGATGGAAGAGCAATGGGAAAATATTGATCAGTAAATCAAAATGAAAGAGTAGCAATCATCCTAGAAGTCTGCACAGGACATAAGGAGGGTGGGATAAGGCAGGTTGTAGATGAGATACGAAGGAGATAGAAGGTATAGATGGAGTGATTACTGAGCTGTGAGGGAATAATGTTGAAGATTGTGTTTGAGGGTAGAATTTTGGGTACACGAGGGAGAGGAAGGAAGAGAATAGGGTCCTTAGATAGAATAAAAGGGATTGGGCTATGTTGGGATTGAACACAAATAAAAACAAGACATAATAGTTCGTAATTCGAAATGGTGAAATGCCGTAGATAGAAAAAAATGCGAATGTTGTAGAAAGATTCTCCAGATTATAGTTCTATTGCTTACACCTTCGAAAAGCTGAAAAAGTGCTATTGTGACTGAACTACAATTGTCTTTCATCAATGAGGGAAAAATTTCCCTAAAATCACGTGTAACACTGGTTGGAGAAAAGGAATAAGATAATTTCCGCAAACATCGAATTAAAATTATTTTCCAACGCACTGTTTAAGATTCACGTGGGAAGATTTACGTAGGAGATATTTAGTAAACAAATAATATTTCAACAAATTATGCATTTTAGCGAATTTAAAAGTGAAGGTCCGCAAAAGATACCCTGGGGACGACGAAAACAGTGAAAATATTCTAATGAGGATGAAAATCCATATTTTATAAAGAGAGATTTTTCATCTTTATAGAAAAGTCATCGCAAATAAGATAGGAGTATAAATAAAGAAGTGGACTACAAGAAGACGACAGTAAAATTCCAGTGGAGAATAGAAGTGGTAAACTAAAAGCCGTAAGTCTCAGACCTCGAGGAAGACATAAGGAAATTCAAGAGCGACTTTACTCCTGTGAGCAGTCCTTCCGTTATCATAAACAGAATAAGGAGCGAGATTTTCCAAAAAGCGAGAAGAGAAAGCGAAACGAGAATTAAGAATCCATGCGAAGATACAAATAAAACCTTTACCAAGCAAGAATGCAAGATGCCTTTATAACTCATCTACATACTACCCTGCAAGCCGCCTAAAAGGCGTGTGGCAGGGGGTGTTAGGACACCAGCCGTCTACTTATAAAAAATGAAGTGCTCTACGAAGTTGGGACTAGCATTTATTTAAGTCCTTTATGGTTCGGGGGAAAAAGGAATTCGCATATCTAACCGCTCGGCAAAATATCTCTCTTCATTTATCGCTTCTGTCGGATCTGGAAATAAAGTGGGGCTCTAATATTTTGTTCTCCGTATCGCTCTTATAGATATTAATTCTAAATTGCTCAAGCATTCTAAGCCCAGCGCGCAGCCTCCGAGTCTCCGGCGCTGCCAGCCTAATTTGCTTAACATCTGGGTAACGCAGTCTGTACGCCCGTAGCATTTTTTGCCGAAAGACGCAGCCTTTCTTTGTATCTTATTCAGTTCGCGGATTTAGTCTTTCTACACCGGATCCCATACGCTCGCTGCATATTCAAGGCGCGGTCGGACGAGTGCGAAATAGAACCTTTCTTTTACACTCTCATCTACATACTACCCCGAAATCCCCGCAACTCATCCCACAATACGCTTGACGAATCCTTATTTATTCGGGGCTATGCCGCAAATATTCCTTGTATGTGTACCCCCAGAGAGGTTCGAGGTTATCGTAACTCCCAGGTACTTCACTTCGTCTGTTGCCTTTATGTTAATGCCATCCACTGCATAAACATGGTTATAATTGGACGAACTCTGCAAAAAATGTACCGACATGCATTTGTTCTTATTAAGGTCGAGTCCCCACTCTTGGCCCCACAAATAAACGTTGTTTAAATCCGATGATAGAATTTCATATTCAGAGTGACCACTAATCTTGCGATTGATGACAGCGTCGTCAGCAAATAAACGTATTTTACTGCTAATTCGGGAGCAGATGAATGGAAATAATGAACAAAAGGGGGCCGATTACGCTTCCTTGTGGAACCCCTGATGTCACTTTAACTACATCAGGGCTAATTCCGTCAAGAAATACTTTTTGTTTATGATCATTCAGAAAGTCGCGTATCCAGTTTAACACTGTTTCGGTTAATCCGCATAACTGTAATTTTTATAAAAGTTTATTTTGAGGTACCGTGTCGAAAGCTTTCTTAAAATCTAGAAATAATGCATCAACTTGTCTTTTCAATTCCTCGAATAAAACGCAAGGAAACGCAAGATGCAAAACTTAAAATGGCAATAATGGAAATTACGATTAAAGAGGAGGACATAGTTCATAGATGGAAAAATACCTGAGTATAAAGAGCTGTGCAAGGAAAGAAAAAAAATCATGGAAGAGGCAAATGCAGCAGAAATAGATGACATGAGAGCCAGCTGTCGAGCTGTCCAGCATCTTAAGATCGAAATTTGACGGAGCAGTATAATACCAGCAAAAGCATAGGGCATCAGCGGTAGAGTATATTTTTGCAGAGCTAAAATAAAGTTGCGAATACCTAACCCAAGATCTACAAAAATGTACTAACGGGAGATATTCCGAGTGATTCCGGGAAGAACTACATCATTAAAATGGCAAAAAAAATGGAGAAGAGAAGTGTGAAGATTTTAAGGCCATATGCCTAACGTTGTCAAATACCATATACGGAGCATATATGTGTTATAGGTGCAAGGCATGGACGTTGACACGAGTAGGGAAGTTATGAGAGGAAACTTTAGAAATGTGGGGACACGGTAGAATGATGATGATAAAATGGATTGATCGAGCCAGTAATCAGAAGTACTGAGAGAAACTTGGAAACGGGAGACGTTTTTTAAAACCTTGAGAATAAGCATAGTCGGGCACTTCTTTAGATAAGGCGTTCTGATGAAGACGATCGTCGAAGGAGAGGTAGACAGAAAGAAGGGCATAGGGCACCCACAATGAGTTACATACGGCTCCAAAGAGATTAACTTAGTTAGACACTAAAGGACTTAAATATTAAAAGGTTATTAGATGGGAGAGTGGAGCGCATATCTTCATAAACCCAATATTTTGATGAATGTATTACGATGATAATTATGATGAAATAAGTAAGAAAGTAGTGTGGTTTTTGATAGAAGGTTTTCAAGTCATAGAAGTAGAGGGCAGTCGTATAATTCTCCAGGTTATTCTAGTTCATTCTAGTATTCCACGTCAATTCTTATACTTTCGCTAGATGAAAAAATGCTCCAGTGACTGAACTATAAATTCGAATTATTGATGAGGGAAGATGCCTCTAACATCATGTGCGACTATGGTTTGCTAATTTCAAAAAACCTCGAATTAAAATTAAAAAGTGAAGCAAGCACCAAACTTGCTTTTTTTCTAGAAAACAAATAATGGAAAACATTGAAAAGTTATTTTGATGGAAAATTCGTAATTTTCAGCGTCTAATGATGGTTCAGATGGGAGTTATATCACCGGTCTTTTGGGGAACTGAATTGCGGAAATTGACTGATTTAAAAAAGGGGAAATAAACGATTACCGTAAAGGATAAGCCAGAAGCACAGGCACGATTGATATAATAAATAAAACCTCTATTTCGGATATTAGAATTTGATTGATTTTCTCGCATGACCACCAATAATCCACCTTTCCCAGGAAAATTTTACTTCTCGCTCGAAAAGTAGCTGCACTATCGCGATATACCAAAACAAACATCTCTCAGAAAAATAACAAAACTGAATTGAACCAAAATCAAAAAAGTATGATCCTTCCCATTTTTCAAATATAGCTCATTTACAAATAACGAACGAACCAAAAGAAAAAACGCAATGAAATGATATTCTTACCTTCTTCCGTGGTCGTTGCACCGTCGGAGTCCGGATTAGTGTGTTCTTCTGTCAGCTTTCTCCTTTCCCATCCGCCGAGATGACTTGCTATTGAGAAGAGATAAATGGTACAGGAATTAAAATTCCCTCTTGGAGTTACATATACTGAATTATAGGGATCTTAATTTCTCTCGGACACGTGGATTGACTTAATATACTGCCGTGCGCACATTCAATATTAGTGGTACATGAAGCATATGTCTTCCCAAGTGGTAATAGCTAGATAGGGGTTTTATTTCGACTTGAATGAGAACATGGCAATGGCAAAGATGAAAATTTTCAAACTGACGTAGGGGCAACTCGATTTATCAAATACTCATGAAAAGTCATAAATATACATTATTTATTACACAGATTCTGAGTTAAAAATTTAGATCAATGCTTGGAAATTCAGAGAAATAAAAAAAGAAGACTGACTTACAGCACATATGGTACCATGATCATGACGTATCAGAATGGTGCATGAAAAAAGGAACTGTAACCCATTATAATGCATTTAATTTATTTGTAAAAACAAAACAGTTGATTTCGGCCATCACTGATACATAATATAGATTCGAAGTATTATATGGGAGAATATGATTTACCAATTCATTATATATTAAGTACATTACAATCTACTCGAAATTGAATTGAAAGACAAAGAATTTATTACCCATCAAGTTCAAATTGACTGCCGCACACATAGCTTTTATACCAATATGATACAACGTCAACTTTTACAGTGAATCACAGTTAATTTCAATTGAGACGAAAAGAAAGAGAAAGACAAAATTTCGTTGCATAGGATTTAGGAAAGGGTGAAATTTCGGTGAAATTGGTGAATGGGTAAATTTCTTCATATGCATAAAAAATCTGACAAACATAATTGAATCGTTCTAATATTAAATATTCAGTATGATTCACGAACCAAAAAAGAAACTACTGAGAAATATTTTAATATTTCGTACTTACCGTTATTGGTGGCACCACCGCATGAATTCATGACTTGACACGTTACTTCTTCAGTCGAATGATGGTCTCTGTCACGACGTCTTCATTTCTTCGGCCACAAAGACGTCTTCAGTCTAGGGAGAGAGCGGGTTAGTGCAAGCAAGGTAAATAAATGACCCTTCCCCCAAGGAATAGCATACGCCCCATTCCAATATAAGGGAAGTAACGATGACACCTGAAGGAAATCACCACTTTTCCATCCAAGTGTCACAATATCACACCCGTACACTGCAATGGTATACGGCGAATGCCAAACCTCGGTTCGACACATAAAAAACTAAAATTAACGCAACCTAAGAAGCCTAGCCTTACTCGACGCATTGATCACGGCCCTTAGGGCCCAAAAGCTAACCTAGTTGTGAAGCTGGGGTCCTCTTCACGTGAAGTTCCGATGTCTTGAGCCTGGGGAGAGAGTACATACAAGGAAAATAAATGACCCTTCGCCCAAGGAATAGCATACGACCCATTAAAATACACGGAAACTCACCATGACACAAGGAGGAAATTACCACATTTCCATCCTAGTGGCAGTTTCATTCCCGTGTACTGCAATGGTATTCAGCGAATGCCATACCTTGGTTCGACACAAAAATAACTATAACTAACGCAAGCTAAAAAACCTAGCCTTACTCGACGCAATGATCACGGCCCTAAAGGCCCAAAAGCTAACCTAGTTTTGAAGCTGGGGTCCTCTTCACGTGAAGTTCCGATGTCTTGAGCCTGGTGAGAGAGTACATACAAGGAAAATAAATGACCTTTCCCCCAAGGAATTGCATACGCCCCATTACAATATACGGAAACTCACATTGACACAAGGAGAAAATCACCACTTTTCCATCCAAATGACAGTTTCATCCCCGTACACTGCAATGGTATTCAGCGAATGCCATACCTTGGTTCGACACAAAAATAACTATAACTAACGCAAGCTAAAAAACCTAGCCTTACTCGACGCAATGATCACGGCCCTGAGGGCCCAAAAGCTAACCTAGTTTTGAAGCTGGGGTCCTCTTCACGTGAAGTTCCGATGTCTTGAGCCTGGTGAGAGAGTACATACAAGGAAAATAAATGACCCTTCCCCCAAGGAATTGCATACGCCCCATTACAATATACGGAAACTCACATTGACACAAGGAGAAAATCACCACTTTTCCATCCAAGTGACAGTTTCATCCCCGTACACTGCAATGGTATTCGGTGAATGCCATACCTTGGTTCGACACAAATATAACTATGACTAACGCAGGCTAAAAAACCTAGCCTTACTCGACGCAATGATCATGGCCCTGAGGGCCCAAAAGCTAACCTAGTTTTGAAGCTGGGGTCCTCTTCACGTGAAGTTCCGATGTCTTGAGCCTGGGGAGAGAGTACATACAAGGAAAATAAATGGCCCTTCCCCCAAGGAATTGCATACGCCCCATTACAATATACGGAAACTCACATTGACACAAGGAGAAAATCACCACTTTTCCAACCAAGTGACAGTTTCATCCCCGTACACTGCAATGGTATTCAGCGAATGCCATACCTTGGTTCGACACAAAAATAACTATAACTAACGCAAGCTAAAAAACCTAGCCTTACTCGACGCAATGATCACGGCCCTGAGGGCCCAAAAGCTAACCTAGTTTTGAAGCTGGGGTCCTCTTCACGTGAAGTTCCGATGTCTTGAGCCTGGTGAGAGAGTACATACAAGGAAAATAAATGGCCCTTCCCCCAAGGAATTGCATACGCCCCATTACAATATACGGAAACTCACATTGACACAAGGAGAAAATCACCACTTTTCCATCCAAGTGACAGTTTCATCCCCATACACTGCAATGGTATTCGGTGAATGCCATACCTTGGTTCGACACAAATATAACTATGACTAACGCAAGCTAAAAAACCTAGCCTTACTCGACGCAATGATCATGGCCCTGAGGGCCCAAAAGCTAACCTAGTTTTGAAGCTGGGGTCCTCTTCACGTGAAGTTCCGATGTCTTGAGCCTGGTGAGAGAGTACATAAGGGAAAATAAATGACCCTTCCCCCAAGGAATTGCATACGCCCCATTACAATATACGGAAACTCACATTGACACAAGGAGAAAATCACCACTTTTCCAACCAAGTGACAGTTTCATCCCCGTACACTACAATGGTATTCGGTGAATGCCATACCTTGGTTCGACACAAAAATAACTATAACTAACGCAAGCTAAAAAACCTAGCCTTACTTGACGCAATGATCACGGCCCTGAGGGCCCAAAAGCTAACCTAGTTTTGAAGCTGGGGTCCTCTTCACGTGAAGTTCCCATGTCTTGAGCCTGGGGAGAGAGTACATACAAGGAAAATAAATGACCCTTCCCCCAAGGAATAGCATACGACCCATTACAATACACGGAAACTCACATTGACACAAGGAGAAAATCACCACTTTTCCATCCAAGTGACAGTTTCATCCCCGTACACTGCAATGGTATTCGGCGAATGCCATACCTTGGTTCGACACAAAAATAACTATAACTAACGCAAGCTAAAAAACCTAGCCTTACTCGACGCAATGATCACGGCCCTAAAGGCCCAAAAGCTAACCTAGTTTTGAAGCTGGGGTCCTCTTCACGTGAAGTTCCGATGTCTTGAGCCTGGGAAGAGAGTACATACAAGGAAAATAAATAACCCTTCCCCAACCATTCCCCCAAAGAGTCCAATGCTTAGCTAAGCCACTCGCTTTCTTCTTGTAATGGTCCTCTTGTCCTGGAGTCTTCTGTCTTCTCCTCCTTTTGTTGGAGGACACACGAATCACACGCAGCCTTTAGTCATTCGTGCGATCAAAAGGCAAGTTGGGCAATCGCGTTACGCATGTAATATGACGGAAGGTTTATACGCATTTCGCCGATTTGTTTCCTTCGAGCTCACCGATGTAATGTCAGCATTTTTAATCCTGTAACAGAGCGGGTTAATGAACATGACCCTAAATTACAATGTATTATATAACCCAAAATTACATCAAAACATTACATACATAATCGCTCGCAACGCTATACTTAAGGTAGTTTGAGCGAGATAGATCCGTAGTCACAACAGCGACTGAATCTTCTCAAAATTTACAAATATCAAGAGTTGTTAAGGTTTTTGATACAATTTTATAATTTTTTGTTGGGAAAATATTTGCTTCAGTTGCTTATTTTTCTCGGTAATGAACAAAATATACGTATTTTAAACTCTATCTTGACTTATTACCAAAGGTACCAACCGTACTTTTAGTAATATAATAATAAGTTTCCTTAATATAGTATGGACTTAATCCCGACTTGGAGTACGATATCCTGGCATCTGAAATGTTCAAACATAAAACTATAAGAGTTACTTATATTAGAAAGCAATTTTAAAGCATTGTATCGCAAGAAATGACATATGTCTAAGAGACGTTCGACTTGGCAACAACGTCAAATTTCTTAGGTTGGTGCGACTCTCAGAGAAACAAGTGAATGGCTTGAAGCGTTACAGGAGTGCAGAGATTTCGGTGTTGAAATATACTTTAGAAAGTCGAGTATTTCTCTAACTTTTTAGTGAAATATGCCAGTTTTTCAGCCTTCTCTGCTTCAACGATGAAGCCATCCACTAGTAAAGCGGGGCGGTTTGTGCGGAAGAAGGAATTTACGAAGGGACAGAAGAGTTCTTCTCGAACGTTCAGTGAATATAGGTAAGTGTTCTAGTAAATACCTCATTGCGAATTTAAGAATGGAAGTATGTTATTAGCTGAAAATAAATTTTTGTTTCATTTATAGTGTGCGTCCTGTCATGTGTTGGGAATGAGCAAATGAATCGGGTTTTGGCAACCCTAATTATTCCGTCTGTCGCCAATTCCACTTGGAAAAGGTAGGAGCGATCTGTGGGGTCAAAGGTTGAAGATGCAATCGAGTACGGAAGCTGTGGAGGTGGAGAAGCTTCTCACTTTGGCCGTAACACCGTAAGTTTCACCGCATCAGTAAAAAAATGAGACTATAAGTAGTAGCGTTATTGGTCCCCCGAAACCCAATGTGAATGTTAATTCATTTTTTTTAATGTGCTTTGTGGTTGCATTACGTTCTTTCATATCTCTTGGAAATATTCAGTCGGTGTGCTTTTTATTTCCATGTACATTGCATTCCATGAACATTACCAGTAGTAGGTCCAATATATAAACTAAAATTTAGTAAATGCAGAGGCTTTAATTTTTTTGATGATTACTTTGTTCAAGTGTAATTTTAAATTAAGTTTCATTTAATTTTTTATTGTCCTTCAATGTAATTTGTTATTGGTTCCTTTGGATGAAACCATAATTGATTAAGTGACTGTTGACTGGAATTTGGTGATGTGAGCTATATAAAGTGTTTGATATTTAGAACCAGAGAATTACCACAGATTTACTGTTTTTAACATAGAAAATCAATAACTGCTGGATTGTGTTAATGTGGATTATAAGTTGATTAATTATGGTGATCTGTTATCAGGTCATAGGATTAGAAGTCTATCTAACATATATTTTCAACTACAGTATACTTATCTTAAGTATTTATTCAGCAATTGAAGACAATCTAATTTCTCCTTGATTATCATTCCTTAGTCATTGTTTCTTAAAGAGGTAAAGTACTCAGCACAGCCCTTTTACTGGTGTGCTCAGTGTTGCAACTATTATTCTATGCCATAATTTTACATGCTACTTATTTATCTAAGACTTTCAATATTTTTCGTGGATCAATAACTTTTCTTGATTTCTTAAAGGGATTACCTGTCTCCTCTAACAGCTATTTGCATGTGCTTGCCAGAAGAGGAGTATTAGTTATAATTCAATCAGCTTTGTTTCCGTGGCCATACCCTTTCCACTTATGATGCTCATCCTTCTCTCTCAACTTATTTTTTTATGCAATGTGAAGAAATGTTTTCTCTGTCGTTAATTTTTTAAAAGTCAAGGCTGGACATACTATTTGCAAACCCTTATTCATTTCAAATTCCTAATGTTGCATTGAGTGAATGTTAATGATCACATTGAACTTATATTTCTAAAAGAATTGCATATAATCATATTTTACTAGTGGAAATAATATTGCAGGAAAATGTTCCTATCCATCGACATCATCTCCCTGTTGTTCTTGATGGTTCTGTCCTGATTGTGGTTGCTTTCCTACATTTATCATAATTACAACCTACTTCACTATATCTGGTATGATGTTGGGCACAATATGGTGGAAGTTTTTAATATTAGTACAATTTAAAAGACATTGCAACATTTCCACTGAGTTTTATTATGACAACAACACTTGATAATGTTGTTTGTAGCAATGAAATGCGTTTTGTCATAATAAAACTCAGTGGAAATATTGCAATTTATAATTTTAGTAAGACTTCATTATACATACTGATTAATGTTTTTGTTATGCTAATGAGTTCCAAAGTGGCAAAATGTATTTGTGTCACATTAACCAATGACAGGGTATAAGTGTCTGACACATATACAATGTCCTCCCTAATGTTGAATCAAGAATATCATAAGTTAAGCGGTAGATTACCTCCAATGTTATCATACTATTTCAATTCCTTAGTTTTAATTCCACCCAGTCACAGAAATCTAAGTGCAGTGCATTGGCTAATTAATATGTGGCCCCTCATTCAGTGTACATAATTTATTTCAGTGGCATGACTCCCAGTGAAGAGTCTCCTATGCAATGCAATGATGGAGCTGAGGTAGATATCATTGCCTCTTATGATTATGGATGGCAGAAGAAAGGCAATGGGTAATCATATGACAGTAAACCTGGTAAATTCCATCATATTTTCTGGGAAATAAATTATGTATAAATTGTTCCTCTTTATTATGTTAACAGTTAAAATGTCTTTCTTTTTACATTTACAGGGCATGGGTCTGTCATTGATTACCACTCCAAAAAATTACTTGCGTATTATGTATGCAGCACTATCTGTGCAATGTGTAGAAGACACAGAAGGTGGCAATGTTACAAACCCTGTGGAGTGTTATTTCAAGCTTAATGATTTCCCAAATGGCTACAGCTGGCATTAATATGGAGAAGCTGGTGGAAATACTGGTGGTGGCTACAGCTGGCTCAGTAAATGTGGAACTGAGGGAATAAGATTAAGTACACATGTGAGAGAGTATCAATGGTAAGCCCCATGTTACCATCCAAAGGAGAATAGAGTTTCACAAGTCTATTGAGGCTATTAGTAAATATTTTGAGGAGTTGAGAAAACTTAAAGAGTAGACTGATAAATTATCTTATGCCTTATGTATAGCATGGTTGTAAATGTACATAGTAGAAATGGTCATACTGTAAAGTCTATTAGAGATTTTTTAGCTTCTTTAAGATTCTCCCCACGTCCTCTGGCTTGTGGTAACAGGTGTCTCCTGAGTATTTTAACTAGTATCTTCAGGTTTGCTGCAAGGGTCTAAAGGTTTGCGTGACATAATATTGGGCAATTTTTCCATTTTTTCTTTTGGGTGATTATCTTGTATACTGGTTAATGCGTCAACGCCTTTGAGTGAGAATGACTCTTTAGAAACTCCCTCCTGTATTGTTAGTGGGATTTTGTCAATAGGGCTGATCAATTTCTTTGCGCACCTTGATTGGCAAGAAAATTATGCTGTCCCTCCCAAGGGATTGTTGTTACAAGGGTAGCAAGGATTTTATTATATTTGCATCGGTGAAAGTTATTTTAAAGTACTGTTTAACTAATTGCCATCTAATTACTGAAGGACATTGTGTTCCACTCTATGTATATAAATATCTTTATATATAAAATTAACCTGAAAATGTCCACCAGCTTTTCCATATTATGTAGAAATAAGGTTAAGGCAAATCTGGTGGTCTCCATGTACAATGCTATTGGCTCCTGAAGTTAATCACAATCAAGATCAGCTTACATAGCTAACATTGGTAACATATTCCCTTTCGTATTATATCTTTTGCTCTTACAATGACTTCGGGAACAACCAAAGTTGGTTCACAGGGACTGTAACTTGCCTCCTTACTGTAGCCTTCATTTTTTCTTCTATTCTGCTGGAGTGGGGCATATGCAGTGTTGAATGCTAGCAAAGAAATGTTTCTTTTTAAGACTAGCCTCTGCCCATTTCTTCAAAATTTACTGTGAATGCCTGAAGTGTATTTTTTTAACACTGATTTTAAGGAAAAAATCCCACTACTATGTTGGAAATATGAGGGAACATTATCACAAGCAAGTTAGAGTGATAAGACAGCAGAGAAATACCTCATATACAAACAAATAAAGTATATAGTAGCCAATTTAATGTCTCTTGGGAGCCCTGGCTCTCCTTTTTATGTTCTTAGCCAACACTGAGTGAAACTGAAATGTGTATTGCTGCATTTATGTAACATTGTAGAGTGCTTTTCTGTAAATATTTTGTAATTTTTGTTATATATTAATAAGAAATATGCATACCAGAAGTGTAGTAATATATCATTTTTTTGTCTGATTCCTTCCTACAAACCCTAAGTTGGTAGCTATGTGCATATATTTCCAGAATAGGGCCTTGAGATGAAAAGCAGAATATTGAAATTGTATCCAGTTTAACTAAAGGTAAGGGGGTATTGCAGTAGGCATAAAGGTGAATGGCAAGCTTCATTTAGAATAGCGTTATGGAGATTTTAGTAGTTGAAGCTCAATATTGCGATTCTTTAGCTTTTAGTATCTCTGTAATGATGTAAGCAGAAGTCCATTTGGTGTGAATTTCTTGTTCCTAAGGGATTGTTGTAAGGAAATGGCAAGATGCACTTCCTTTTAGACTCAATATGACTATTATTGGAAGATTAATTTATACTTCGGTTACGTTCTATCTAAAGATTAGATTCATTTGATTGCTTCGTGGTTAGTAGTCAGCTCTGCATTCATGACGTGGAAATCTACAGTTACTGGAGCAAGAACTTTCCAACAGAGCAATCTTGTAATTTTGCATTACGTGGAAGAAAAGATAGGTAATTTAAAATCGATGTCGGCCAATGTTAATATATTCGGAGGGCTGGTTCTACATTCATTTTTTCGAAAGGTTTCCTCAAATTCGGTTTAGGCAACAAGATTTAGTAGGTTTTATGCATTGTGGGATGAATTCTGATTTCCAAAAGGGAGATGATTCGACAGAATTTTACCATAAACGAAATGTGTTGTTTGACTTAAGTGTAAACGCATGACTACACTCATAATATCTCGCTTAGAATCCTATCCTTTCGTTTATGTAAGGTTCGGACTGCGTTGACTTAAATATGAAAAGTACCTGTCAATAACTACCTGTTAACGTTGTTCAATAGGTTTCACGCACGGCTCATACCTAAAAGATGGTTTGAGCCACTCGATTTCACCACAAATAGCAAGTTCATTAATGCGGATGGAGAATCGTACTTGTGAAAGTAAATATGCAGACACCTTTAGTATGCGTAAAATCGGTAATATCTTTCCTCCCAAAGCATGCCAAATAATATTTACGTACACATAAGAAATCTCTTTATTCGAAGTTTACAGAAACCCAAATAGTATTAGGAATCGCGAATCTCATATTTCACTTCCCAATGTCCACCACGAAGTAATTTTTGTACTTGGAATTTACTGCGACAATATGGAAAGTCAGTACACTAAACTCTTACGCAATCAATTATATCCAGTAATGCTTATTCCTTGTATGCTGTCGTATGCGATCATGTTTGTTTACGTTTAATTCTAAAGCAGCGTTGCCAAGCCGAATCTTCCGGCATCCGGTCGTCTGCAGGAAATGCCTGTTCGACGAAAAGTTTTTCTTTTATATTTTAATTATACTACCGGTGACCTATAATTTTAATGCAACCAAAAATTCATAAATGAAGTTTACTACACTCAGTTAGTTTTTTGTCGATTTCTATAAACGGGAAATAATTCTTTTTAAATAAATTCTGTCGCCAAAGCGCATGGCTCCTATCTATGCCATGTAAATCAGCTTCTCTTTGCTCACAAATATCTCTGAATTTAGCCCGGTAAGGGGTGTATATTATGATATCACTGGAAAGATCAAGACTTTTTCTTTACAATGAGATAAAAATCATAGAATTCTATGATGATTGATTTTTCGCTCAAACTACCTTAATAAGGTACCTTTATGCATGTATTTTCGTGTTCCCTAAGCCGGCTAAATTTTGTGTGTACCATAGGCCTATTTTGTGCGCATATACCTTTGGTGTTTTCGGCGCATTTTTAATTTTGTTGAAAATGTTTTTACCAAGTTTTTTGTGAATTTTACGTTCACGAGAGCTCTCAGAACGAGACTCAATTATTCATGAGTCCATACCATTTCACGTTATAGGGCCCTGTTTTACCAAGTTTATAATTTCATTCCTATCTCATGAGAATGCGTCGTCCCTCTTTAAATGCAATGACCAAAGAGAGACCTTATTTTGCCTTTATACCTTGGTATATACCATGATCATGATCTTTTAATGGATGAATCCTGTGGAGGAAAGCACATAACATACATGGCATTTCAGGAATCACTCAATAATACGAAAAAATAACCTCGGCGATGGACAGCGTCCTGCCCATCACTGCAAACCCCAATTTTTTAGAAGGTCCATGTGCTGCAAAAACGCCTCCAGTAATGCTATATCCATATTGCATATTGAATACGCATTCTTCATTTTGTTAGTACTGTTAATGCTTCAGATAACAGCACAATCTTAATAATCCTGACAGACAATTTTCTGTGTCCTCCCTGGAATATATAAAAATAATAATTGTGTAACAATTTCATGTTTTATAATTTACTTGAAAAAGTAAAACACTAATCAGAATAAAGACTACATTGAAGTTATAGGCCAAATTATTGTTGCCATTACATGCTACTAACTTAATTTTTTTATTATTTGTTACGTGTTCTCGTAATTGTGATAAATAAATACATATTTCTGTAATGTAATAAGAATTGGAAAAAGCCAGGGAAAGGAAGTAAGTTTTCAACTTCCGATGACATAAAATTTTCATTTGTTGACTCGTTAGTATTCAATTTTCAAAGCCGTTCATGGCGCGTGACACTAAAGCATTTATAATACAAGTGTATTGACAGTAGATGTAATAGATTTCTCAAGGAAAAATAAGGTTATTTCTACGGTTTGTGTAAAATTTAATACTGTTATTTTTATGAAATACCAAGGTTTGCAAGCCTACGTCACAGTATGAAGATGAAGCAGTGGAAGAAGTTTAAAAAGGATATGAATAATGTGATAAAACCAGAAAAATGGAATAAAATCCTGTCATTCAAAAGGATTGAAACGCTAGCGTCGGGGAAGGCTAAGATGGAAGAGTAACGGGAAAATCTGGATTAGGAATATCGATAAGAAAGAGGAGGAAGGTTCCGGAATTTCCGCACAGAACACAAGTGAGTGGTTGCCAACGCACTACTTAAGATTCACACGCGTGGAAGCTAAATGCACTTGCAAAATACAATGCCGGCCTCGGAGGCGGTGGGGTAAAGTCCTCGCCTGCCAAACCGTAGGTCGTGGGTTGGAATCCCGCCTGGGTAGGTGATCCCTATCCAGGGAATGGATGTTTGCGTTGTACTTTGTTAATATTGGAAACCCTCGTTGTAAAAGGCCATTATGTGCTGTTTACGGGGGATGTGATAAGTAAATAAAAATATCTTGCGACCAAACAAGGTCACAACTAGTTGACATTTTAGTGTAGAAGAGGTTTCGGAACTAGGTGAAGTTTTGCTACTCTGGGGCAGACGTTGACAGTGATCATCGTTTAATGATTCAGACAATCTTTAAGGAATTCAAATATTAATTAAAGTAATGGGTACCATACGGCATGTAGAATAAATAAAAGTACCGCAACATCAATGTTCATTCAAGGAGCAGCAGAAATCAAAGTAGTGAAATAAATAACTTAGAAATCAGAGGGAGAAAGACGTAAAATTATTTGAATAGCACTAGAGGAAGACAAAAAGGATCTTCTGGGGAGAAGTAAGGCAATCAAGAAAAAGCCATGGATCACGGGAAAAGTATTAGGCCTCATTGAAGAATCAAAGAATATGAGATTGTTAAAACAAAAGAAAGCCAGAGTTACTTCAATGGGTAAATAAGGAACAAGGCTTGTCGAAAAGCAAGGAAAAATAGTGAAACGTGTTAATAATGAAAAACATCTTGTTACTTGTTTTATTGTCACTTGTTTTTCATTATTAATATGGAGCCCTTCCACCACGTGAAAGCTTCAAGTTTCGATTTAATAGTGAAACTTGGATGATGAACATATTCCAAGAAATACAAAATAATCTCTACTGCGCAAAAATGAAAATTATCGAGAAAATTTGTAAGAAAAAAATCAAAGAACAGTGTTCAATACGCGAAGCCATCAATGACAAGAATGAATATTTTTAGATTTAAAACCAAATCTTAAGTGAAGTTATTGGAAAGTATACCTGGAAGAGTGATACAGACGAAGAGAAAATGATCGAAGATGTAGGTAAAGTAGAAAAGAATGTAATGAGAGTCAACTCATTAAGATCGTAATGAGACATGGGTGAGCACTTTTGCCAGGAAATTTTCAAAAGTACATCGAGAAAGCCATCAATGTTAAATTCAAATCAGTCAAAGAGAAGGAGTAAATATATCCATGGAAAAAGATAAGCTGTTTCACTTTTGTGTCGACAAGCCAGTGACGGACGAGGAAAAAAGAAAAATTCTGACTAAATGAAAATAAAAATGAAGTCATTGATAAAAAATCTAACACATGCGGCAAAGCAGAGGAAACCACGAACAATATCAGCCTATGAACAAAATTCATGAAGAGGTGAAAGAGTTCTAAAACCTAGGAAACTGAGTTAACAGCGATGGACGAAGTGAACAAAAATAGTAAGTAGATCAATCAATGTGAAGAAGGCCATCATCGTAAAGAAGAACCTACTCAGAGCTAAGAATACAATTAGAGAGAAGTAAGGAAATAACTCGTCAAATGCTATTAATATATTAATTGCAAATATATTAACGTAGCATATTCCTTTATGGGAATGAGTCATGGGCGACGACAGAAAGACAAAAGTCAAGATTGGAAGTATTTGTGATGTTGTGATACAGAAGAATGATAAAGATAAAATGGATCGACCGAGAAAGTAATGAGGAAGTACTAGCAAGTCAAGAAAAATATATGCATTCCAAAAAAGCTAAGACGACGACGGGATAATTTAAACGGTCACATCATGAGGCAATATGTTCTTATAAAGATAATTGTGGAAAGACCATTGAACGGGAAGAAAACAAAAAGTCAAAAGACGGCCACGAATGAGTTTCATAGTGCAAGTACATAGTAATAATAAATAATTTTCTTTTTAGTGGATTTTAGTTTTAACTTTAACCTTTCATCAACCACAATATTCCCATAGCTGAGAAATTTTTCCGCAAGTCTGAGTCACAATTAGTCACCTTTATCATTCACGTTTTCAATTATGTTCATTTCGAAATAAAGTTTCTGATTGCAGGAATGCCCTTAAAGCCAGTTTTATCGGGATGAACATTGAGATCCAGACGAGGAGGGCTTTCCACAATATGAAGAATCTATTCATATCTTAAAATATGAGCATGAAAGTAACAATTTTATCAGATGCTACATATGGAGCATGTTTCTCTAAGGAAGCGAGGCTTGGACGTTGACTGCAGCAGAGAAGTCAAAAGTGGATGCATTCGAAATGTGGTGCTACCGAAGAATGATGAAGATAAAATGGATCGACAGAGTTAGTAATGAGAAAGTGCTAAGAAGAGGGGGAGAAAATACATGTCTTCTAAAAAATTCAGGGCGAAGACGGGACAGCTAAGTTGGCCTCATGATGAAAACAATCATAGATGGACAATTGGAAGGGAAGAAGGGCAAGGGGGGTCCCCGAATGAGTTACATGGGACAGGAATGACAAAGAATGTGAAAGAAAATAAATTTTTCATTGTGAAAAAGCTAGTCACAGTCTTAAATTTCACTGTTAACCCATTAATTTGACAAAAACGCTTCGATTTTTCCATGTCGATTATTCGCTCGAAGTATATCGATTCAGCACATTTTTTTATTCTAAACGTAAAATAGGTTTAAATCCCCATTAAATTCATAATTAAACCGAAGATATGTAGCATACGCAGAAAAAAATAAAAATAAAATCTAAGCAGCATGAAAAGTGAAGTTTCTAGCAACGATGTCTCTAAAAGACATCATCACGCGATTTCAACCTGATAAATTATTTCCTGTACTATATTCTCTATTTGAGAAGTATTTAATTAGTGTATTTTGAGATAGATAGTCTTGAGTAGTCTGGCTTGAAATAAAAAACACTGAGACGTATCTGCGTCGCAACGCACGTCGCAAGCAAAGGAAGAAACTAAAATCGGAATTTACGTCTAAAATAGTATTCTAAAAGATACCTACAATATAACCTTCTAGATTATGCGTTTAACACATTATTGCCAAGCACCATCAATGCATATTGCTCCATGTTTAAGTATTTTAAACACTCTGGTAGGCGCATTCATTACTCCTCAGCATTTTCTTGGGATGAATATTATCCTGAAGTTTGCTAAGAGTTTCATCAAACGAGAAATAAAAAAATACTAATGTGCGCTAAATTATTATTTTTAATTCGGTAATATATTTATTCCAGTCGTTACTAACATTTCCCTAAGCAAATAGTTAAATAATGCTGAATATATTCCAGGCACCACTAAGCAACCCACATCTTCATATTCATCTAAGTTCGAATGTCTTAATAGTTATCGTAAATACATTTTCGATTGTTAAAAGACTAATGGAGGCATTAAATATATGACTTTTTTGTCTATTTATTACCATTTTCAGGCACATTTAATACTACACCTTCAATCCTTGTCCCTTTCATTGGGAGGTCAAACTAAGTCATTCTCCTTTTTTCTGCTAGAATCAGTCCTAACTGGTGTCTGGTGATTTAATATATGTCAATGTCCTCCACGTTTTAATTTATAAGTGGTTTCGTCGCAATAATAGAACTAACACTCACGCAATGAATACATTCAGTCAGTCGTACGGATAAACAAATAATGATCCTATTCCTACTAACGCAAGACTACGTATGCATAATTTTCATCCGAATAAAATATACCGTGTTGAGTATCTGATGACTATTTCTGCACAATTAGTACAACCTATATTTAAAAGCTACCAAATATACTGCTTGGGATGTAGCGTTTGACGGTGTGGAAACTTAGATGACGACGAAAGAGGAACAAGAAAAGAATGAAGGCATCCGAGAAGTGAGTTTAACAAAGAACGGAAAAGGTGAGATGGACGGAGAGGAAAAGATATGAATAAGTGCTGTCCATGGTGGAGAGATTTGAGGTAAGGCGGGGGAGGGGGGGAAAGGATGAAAGTAAGGGTATGGATAGAATGAAAGGTAGCAATGCGAATGGGCGTTACTGTTAATTAAAGTGATAAGTTCTAGTTGGGAAGAGCGCAGGCGGGGAAGTTCGCAAAATCTTCCATGCAATCCAACATTATCAGGATACCTTTAATAATAATCAAATATACTCCCTTTTTCACGTCAGAAGGGCAGGTGAACTATGTTTTTCCATTACCACCATTAATTGTTGACTCGCAATCATAATGCCACGCTGATGTCGTTCGTACTATTTTTCTTAAAAAAACATAGAACAATACTAATGTAACTAACGTCTCTGATTTTCCTTTCTCTTTCTCTGTCGCGCGATGGGTTACGCGCCGGAAAAATCCTAAAATTCTTCTCCGCTTTCTTCGGTGGTGGAATTGTTTGGGGGGAGGGTTCATGGGGCATACATACATCTGAAATCCTTCTTGGGGCTCTTTGCGAGGATTGAAATAGTCAAGTTGCACCATTTGCACAACCTGATCAAGTCAAACAGATCCCCAGTGGACAAGGAACACGTAAGCAATACACGAAAGTCGGCTTCGGAGAATATCGGAGACGGCTGAACCGGGTGAACGACCGACTTTTAAAAGTTATTGTGCATGGGTGACTGGTATAAAATTGTTGTGTATGAAAGTGAGGGAGATTTTTTCGCATGAACAGTTGTATGTGGCATTTTCTAGAGTTCGCACTTTCCGTGATATCTATGTTCGTGACAAAGAAACTCATGACCAAAAAGATACGGACGACAACGCTCTTACTTCTAATATTGTTTTTAGAGAAGTTTTTGAAATTGTTGCATAAGTGTTTTTGAAGCTTGCGATATCTTAATCAACCTGTTATCCTATATTTTAAGCCGATTGAAGTAAGCCCAATGACGGAAGGAGTTGGGCGTAAAATGGAAATACAACATTGGACGCCTATTGTCTGTTAATTTCATAAAAGTATCACAAAGGACATTGAATTGTTTATATTACTCTAACTTTCCCCCATTCAAAATATGCATTCCCTGAAGATTCATCCTTCCTATCCGATTCATCCTAACTATCAAGTTTACTCACAGAACTTGAACAGGATTAGATTCTGACCTAGTTACCATCCAGTGCACCTACAATATCTACGGGTCATGCTGAAGAAACAAGTTTCTGTATCACCAGAATATTTCAATAGATTACACTAAAGACAACCCGTACTTAAATATATGCATAATCGCAAGTAGAAAGATTTCTGCGCGGAAATGGGTTTAAAACCGCAACGAACGAACAGAAGGCGTTACGCAGCTTTCCAGCGAATAAGGACTGCCGCTGATTGTGGGGCTCGAACTGCTCGTGTGCTCCAACGTAAACAAATGAGTAAGAAGAGGAAGAGCTCAAGGTGGAATTATATCAGGGAACTAAATCATCAGTGAAATAACCAGAGGGGAGTGTGGAAATATAAGGTCCTGCTATCGGAACTTGGCGTAACCTAAATCAATATCATTCAGGTAAACTATGCATTCTCAAAATCATAGTCCAGAACATCTTTTAATCATTAAATCGAATTACGATTAATTTAGATGGACCTCATCACAGTCGATAGACATTACCGTATTCCTTTCACCTATCAACTACTAAGAGAATTTCCACAGAGGAGAATAACGCCTCGGTAGCTGTAATGGCTAAAGCATTCGGCCGAAAATCGAGGGATCCGGGTTCGAATCCCGGTCAAGGCGAATGATTTTTCCTCTGTGGATTTTTCGCACTATTTGCGCATTGCGGGTGACTCCGTAAAAGTTATCACCGTGGCTAGTCCCGGTATACTTCAATAAATTGTGATTTTCCAATTAATGGAGATTCCATGTTCATTGAAGCCGCTTTAGGGATTAATAGAGATTAGACGATCTTCTCAACGTATCAGCTACTTAATTATGTCGATTTGTCGTAGATTATATCGCCTGATACAAAAAACTGCCACATTTAATTCAAAAAGTACTTCATATCACATCATTCGACACGCACCACAGGCGTGTCGAATTCACTCACATTCACTCACTGGCTGACTATTTAATGGTCAAGTCCCTACCAACAGTAAGAGAGGCACTACTGCAGCTAAAAATGCACCTTCACAATCAAATAAATCACAATCTATCTCATTATTTCTCCCAATTTGGCATTATATTACATGGTATACTTCATGTATGCAAAACTGTTATTTTGAAGAAACTTCCGACTTTTTCAACTAATGGCCATTCCAAGTCAATGATAAAAGGACACATACTTGTGCAATTTTCCGCAATTTAATCAAACTTATAACTAGCTGGGTTTCAGCGGATAACCGTCATTCTCAAGGTGTCGAACACCAGTAAAGTATCAAAATATATCAATGCTTCAATTAAGGTGGGGGAAGCAAAAATTAAAAGGGTTAGGACAAGGGGGATGATGAACACACTGTATATGATACCCACTAGTTAACTAAACACCAAATAGTTCACATATACAAAAAAACGAGCATTGTATTAGGTCACAAATGACGATAAAAGGCCGAGGGGGTGGATGATTCCTCTGAGGAAGGTTAATGCACAGCCATTATGAGAAGAAGTCAGAAGCAAAGTCTTTTGACAATAAACCTCCTTAAACAACCTTCGTTTTAAATCGACCATGCAAGTTTGATAAGAGAGCGGAAAATAACAACATTTTGTGTGTTCTTCAATCAACGTGACTGAAAATTTCCACCAAATCAAACCAGGGTCTATTGTTTATATTCAAAGTTGATTTACTCCCCTATAAGTCATTTTGAGTCAGTAGACGCTCTTATCAAGCTTTCAGCAACGTATTTACGCCAAATTCAGTCAAGTTCAGTTTTCGCCCAAACGAGGTCTGAAGCGGAGGCGAGTTCATTCATACAAGTTACAATGCAAGATCGTCGGTAGTCTTAGAAAGGACTTTGAAGGTGTAGGCTTAATCGGTAGCTGATAAATATGTTGAGAAATGAACTTCGTGAAAGAAAGGAAATCGGTCGGCCGGGTCCCTGGACAAGTACAGCGTACAAAGAAATAAAACTTCAAAGAAAAGGGACGGGATTCGTTTGAAAGATTATTATGTAACGCTACTCATTTTTAGCACGAATTTGTTAGAAGCCGCAAGTGGTTCATCGGCTGCGATTAAATAGCACGAAATATTGTGGATAGGCATCTATCGAGAGTAAGGAGGTTGTAAATATCTGGAGGGGGGTCACCACTGGTTTCGAGAGTGGAGCGAAGTGTGGCAGGAATGGGGGTGCTTGGGAAGGATAAGCCACGCCCACTTTGACCAAAACATTGACAATCACATAAGGGTCAATGCTTACCATTTGTTGAAATTTTTGGCCATAACTCGTTAATACATTAAAATAAACAATGGAATGCATAATTTAAACATTTTTTCTTACTTCATTAGTAGGATTCGCGAATTTATGACTCAAACATCTTTTCCCAGGGAAAAATTATTATTAATCACCACGGTTACGTTCTACAACCAGCTCAGATGAAAATAAACTTTTTCGAGAGTAAACTAGTCATTTAACTGCACTTATACTCGTATTTGATTCGATAGAGCCAACGGAAAGTAACAATCACAGTATTAAAGCGTATTTTCAAGGATATCCCCGCCAGTGAAGCTGCTAACAGACACAGAGTTTATACATTAAAAGAAGTATTGCGAATGATGGGAAAATCCTATGACAATCACCGGCGAAATACTAATGATTATGGTAGCATTTTTCGCTTAATGTGGTTCATTTTCAGAACAAAACTTAGCTACCTCAAAATATTAGTCGGAGACTTAAGTCCAAACTAAGATGGCGGAACTTTGGCCACGACAGAAATTCGGAAACAGCGCCTTCAGATACATTTACAACCTTCTTGATCGAGAGTGGCAAAGATGACAATGTTAGAAGCGAACTATATCTTTAGGACGTGCAAAAATGACACAGTTAATTTCTTTTGAGTTTCCAGCTGGGCGAGAGAAGTCCAAGAACAACAACAAGGTCCATTATGTTCCTCGTCTTCAAGAAATGATCCATTAATACGAACCTAGTTCATTCACAAGATAACAGTATAAAAATATTTTTTCATAAAAAGCAACGTTTCTCTCGCGACAAATTTTCAATAAACTTTGATTTAAACAAATTTTTCTTCATGATTTTCTATCATTCCCTTTCCTTTCACAGATCGTAGCGCCGATATCGGATTTTAGTCGCCATATTTTGAACTAATCTCCATCTATAATTTTAACTTCTGACTAACAATATGAGATATAGTTAAAATCATTATAAAATTGCCATAATATTGCATTTTCATCTGATTCTGAGTTATCCTAAAACTTTCAGCTTTATAGCTAATCGGGAAGTGAGTTACAACTGAATGGAAGATTCGATACGGACAAGAAGACAAACGACAAACCTAGTTCATAAAAACATTGTAAAAAGGACGCGTCAGAAGTAGAAACGTTAGACCAGACGAAATCTGTCACCCGGCAGGTAACCTGAGAGCAGTGGCGCAGCGAGGGGGGTTTTTGAGAGCTCAGAGAAATTTTTAAGTCTAATCCATTTTACTTATTGGATTGATATTACTAATAGAATATTGTAAGGATGGATAAAACATCCCTCAAAAAGCCGTAAAACTCACCATTTTGAACCATTTATCTTAAAAATTCCGCAATTTATTAATCTCGCACCTACCGCTTATCCTGGTGGGTATTCCATACCCCCACACCCCGGTGTTAGTGTTGCACCTAAACCCTCCCCCCCAGCCTTAATTTCTAGCTGCACCCATGCCTGAGAGAACTATTAAAAGGTGGTGTTACCAGCAGTTTTAAAATCGGTTTTTGCTTCGAGTGTTCATCTCTTCTACGCAACAGACACACTTATTTGCAATTTCATCAAACGCGATAAGAGAGATTAGCGTAATGAAGGGCAAAGTTACCTGAATGTAAATAAGTGCTGCTAAGTATTATCATTACATAAAGATATTTATGATAGAGTAATTTTTTACTCGCGGTAACCTTAGAAACTTCTTAATCAACGGAAAACAAATTTTTACACACGTTTCTTGGCATGATGGCATCGGTTTTAAGAGTATTATGAATGATTTACATACGCAGATGATCACCGATAACTAAAAACTAATATCAATTCTTTTATGCATCATCATCACTGGTCAGCAATCCTAGGATTGGTTTGACGCAGCTCTCCACTCAATTCTCCTATCAGCTAATCTTTTCACACCTACGTATTTCTTCTCTTTCACATCCTTCTTTACTTGTTCCATATATTTTGTTCGAGGTCTTCCTTTTCCGTTCTTGCCTTCCACTTGTCTTTCGACGATTGTCTTCATCATGCCATCATGTCTCAAGATGTGGCCTATAAGGTTGTTCCGTCTTCTTATTAAGGTTTTCATGAGGCTTCTCTTCTCACCTACTCTTATTAGGACTTCCTCGCTACTAACTCGGTCGATAGTTAGTAACTTAAGCTCAGCCGCGAGTTTTATGCATTATAATTAAATAAAATTTATAATTATTTGGCCTGATGATATCACAATTCGCTGAAACCCGGGTCTTCTTACCGGATGAAATTCACAAATTTAATCTTTTTTACATCATTGAGAAATAAAAAAAGAAACCCTGAAACTGTTTGTTATGTTAAAATTAGTACTTATGGTGATAACGCTGCATTATTAAATAGATTTTCAATTTTGCTTATTTGAATCATTTTCAATTGACATCGAGGACTCATTTTTCACCTAAATGATTTCATCATCTAAAAGCACTTCATGAAACCGTACTTAATGATTTTATACTCCAGTATCAGTGTGTATAAACTGATAGTGAAGAACACACTGACAGTGGAGTATAAAATCAAAGAGAATGCTTCATGAGATATATATCTAACAAGAAAGAATGAATACCTATGCTGCGTACGACATAGTAGCCATAGTCGAGACAGAGAGGCATTTGAAGAAGACTGATAATTATGGAAAGAACAATGGCCAAATATCAGCTAAAAACCAATAAAAGAAAACTTAGAAATGCTGCAAAAGAGTGGAGGCTAGGATAAAAACTCAACTGCGAAAACAAAAGGCGGAAGACGTAAAATAGCTTTGGTTACTTGGAAACCAAGTTATCAGCGATGAGCAAAACACGAAATAAATAGTAGTACAGCGCAGGCGAAGCGGACATTCTGCGTAATGGAGGATCTACTTGTAGCCTAAAATACAAGTATAGAAGCAAGGTAATAATGGGTGAAACAGTGGCTACAAATGGAGTATGTTTCTGTGTGCAAGTGAGGCATAAACGTTGATTGCAGCAGAGGAGTCTAGAATGGAATCATTCGAAATGCGGAGAAACGAAAGAATGGTGAAGATCAGATGGATCGACTGAGTGGGCAATCGAACGGCCCAACGCCAAACGCCGAACGAAATGCCAAAAATGGGTTAAATAAGTCACTTTATTACGCATGAAATACAGAAAATATACGCAATAGTTTCCTATTATTTTTTTATTGCCTAAATCGAAAGATTATTACTCCTGGAGTACGCATTTCACGCTCTTAGATTTTCGAATAACGATATCTATTTTTCGCGATTAAATGAAAAGTGAACATTTTCAAGCGCGCGCAAACAAGACGGTTAAGTATGAATGCTGGGAAAACCCCGCGTGACGTCGTTCTGGTTCCCGCTGCCGCAAGTGAGGTGACCTTGGGGCGAGGCTTGAGCGCTGATACGACGCAGGCTGCTAGCAGGTAGCTGAGTACCCTGCTAGCAGGTAGCGCTTGACTTAAATAAGGATTATTATTCCCCTATCAAACGAGGGAAACTTTCCGAACTTAGATATTTTTAATGTTTGATTATTAAGAGATGTTTCCCTGAGCTCTGTGCCTTATGCATGCATTAGTAATCTCAGACAATGTTAAACTCCTATCTACTCGTATAGAAACTAGGTCTCTGTGACGTCATGTGGAGTGGCATCGCATGGCCCCCAATCTGGCCTTTTTCAAATGAGGTTAAAATTGCCATTGCCATTCGTCTAAACTGGGATTTGTAAAACCAAATAATTTGTATATTATGAATACAGTAATGGTGGGTAACGAATCGCAATCAATTCATTTCTTTTTCTTTGATGAAGGAAACTACCCTATGAGGGAAAATATTAGCTGACAGGAGAGTGGACAGCTGCGTCAAATCAAGCTTCGAATTAATGACTTATGATGATGGTGGTGATCAAAATAATGTCGATCCTAAAATTTTCGTTCAATCACGGTAACGCATTGGTATATCCAGACAATTCAGGTAAGTTTTTTCGTAATAATACATCAACAAAAATGTATTTTTTGATAACCTTTACATCCAGAAGTACTAGCAGGAGAGACGGCCATAGAAGGGGTAGGGGAAGGAAAAAGCAAGCTTAAAATATTTTACCCACAAGCGCGTCAGCAGGATAGCTCAAGGAAACAGGGCATTTCCTAAAAAGAGGAGTATCTAAGCAGCCAGTATTTTAAGCGTTGAAGTAGGGAAGAAGTTCATTGGGACTTGAATCGGGAGCATATTTCTGTACGGTTGCCATTCAAGGAGATGATAGCAGCAGAGAAATTGAGTTTCGAAGATTTCGAGAAGTCCAAATGGCAGTGCATAGCCAGGGGGGGTGTCCAGGGGGTACGGACAAATATATAAACACAATTATTATTATGTGTACCCTAAATATAAAAACACAATTATTTTCCCTCATAAAAGGAAACAAAATATTGAAAAATCAGGAATTTACAAAATATTTATTTAAAAAATGAAGTTTTTTCGATTATGAAAAGTTTTAATATTAGTTACAAACCCATTACTTAGTACTCTGTTTTTCAAAAATTTCCCCCCCCCCCCACCCCCCCCCCCCCCCACCCCGAACGAAATTCCTGCCTACGCTACTGCCAAATGGGTAGATGGTGTTGAGTAATGAGGAAATCCTAAGAAGAATAAGAGGGAAGTTTCCTCAAAACCTAGGCCTCAAATGTGATTCATAGAGCTGATGTTGAAGGATGTAAAACTAAATAATTATGTGGGAGCTAAAAGAATAGATGATGAGAGAATTGAATTTCATAGTCAAATCAATTATTTGATCGATGTCTTATAAAACTGACGTTGAGGACGCCTTCTTAGCCACTAAAGACACTTACCCCTAAATATATTATCTAATTAACCTGGAGAAACCATGTTCTCTCGCGGCCGCATGGTCCGGTCAAAATACATCAACTAAAGCTATCCCTCAGACTGTGTCCGGCGTACTAATTCCGGTGCATTGAGTCACGCATGCCCTATATGCTATTTATTTACCTCATTTGAACTTAAAATTGGCATTAAAATACGCTTGAACTATTACGAAAAACGAAGGTATGTAAGTCGCAAAGAAATCGATTTTTATCCCCTCGACACAGCTTATTAGTTCACCGATGTAGGTACAGTGGCGGAAAAAATGAACGCAAAGGGCATTTGCGTCTGAATGCGGCCAACCCAGGAACTAATTGAAGACACGTGCCTTCCAAAATTGTGTCCTCGTAATGTTCTCATACAACCGGGGATTTGGAAATTGCATGCCTTGCATAATACACTTTGTACCGGGGAACTCAATGATATGCGTCGTAGTATGACGACCCGTTAAAGATCCAACTACGAATTCTTCCTCCATTTCTCTGAATAATGCTTTCGCCAAGGTCTCGCCTAGAATGTCTAGAAGTCTCCTCGAGTTTATGTAAACACGAACGTCATGTTGAGAATCTAAACTGCTTACGAGAGCAATCGCTACAGTGGTGTAGTGAGTAAAGGATCATCCTTAAGATCTGAGGTCGAATCTTATTGACGGTTGATCGGGCATTGCACATACAATGTGGGCAACTTTTTGATCTTAAACATTTCATTTTACTACTATGAGGTCCAGAGGATGCCGCAGTGCCATTGAATTCTTGAGCGCATATTTATATGTTTAAAAATTAACTCCTACCTTGCATAACCATTAAGGCAATTAAGGTCAAAGAAAAGAGGAGACGGGCGAATGACGGTATGTTAAACCGTATGCGCTCTAGAGAAAAGAAGGAACAATGCCGTGTTTGAAAAAGAAATCTAGCATCAAATATCGGATCTGGTCTGGGAAAAATTCTACACAAAAAAGAGGAAATTGATCAGAGAAACAATAGATTATGGCCTACATTTATATGAAACACATATCAGTCCATGATATCTATATAAGCTTTCATTGGCAAATATTAATTATATTTCCATGAACATGGAAAACGAATTCTAGAAATGAAATTGATCCCCCCTATTTACTCAATCACAGTCAATTTCTAACAAGTAAATTTCCGCCTAATTTAATTTGGCGATAGATAAAAATCTTAATTAATATAATATTTTTTCTGTTAATGGAACGTAAAAGACATTTACAGTTTATTTCAGATATATGAAACATAGGCAAATTCTAGTTTTTTAATCATTATTCTCAATGAAATATAGGTTTCAGGGTCATTTTTTGATTGAAAATAGAGTATTCTTTTGTTATGAGGCTCACACAGGTCTATTTACACCCTTCATTTGAGTATAAAACGAAGAACAATATGTTATTAACAGAACAATATGTTTTTGACCAAATTGATTAATCTCTATGGTGCATATACGAAATAAATCATTGAAACTCAATATGGCCATCAAAATTTTCTATAAATAAAATAATATCGGCTTCACATTTCATTGCGATTGCAGTATTTCAAGTGATCCAAGAGAAACCCTCTGGAAATGGAATATTGAGCATGAAATTGCAATCCAAAAATGGAAACAAAAAACCGTCTTCTCCGAGGTTTCAAGGTGGCTTATAATTTGTTTCCATGCTGCTTTTACGATCGCTCAGGAGTTTTCCCTTGAGTGTGGGAGGAAGCGTGAGTCATGATATACCGCACATACTATTAATGGTTAGGGTTACAGACAGAGGACTGGACGACGCAGGAAAGGTGGTCAAATTCCACTCTACTGTCAAATGCTCAAATGGCTGTGCTGGGTGAATGATAAATTTCAGCTATTAAATAAGTGCTTAGGAATAAAATAGCCATGCGACATCCTATTTCTCATCTCTCATATTAGGCTTTACAAAGTTTTTAAGATCAGAAAAATTTCCATATTGTGAGTGCAACACCTGATCATCCGTCTACAAGATTAGATATATAGATCCTCAGATAGTTAGAAGTTTCAATTCTCAACATGTCGGTTGTGTTCAAGAATGTCCCGACGAGAGTACACTCCATTTCAGGTGAGACGTTGGCGAAGCATATTTGGGAAAATATGAGGAAGAATTCTTAGTTAGGCCTTTTCAGCGCTGTTAAAACAGTTACGCATATGATTGTATTGATCCGATAAAAGTGGCAAGCAGTTTGGAAACGTCCGGTCAGAAAAACAAAAGTTTGAAGAGGTGAAATGGCAGCGCTACACAGGAAGGCAAGTAACCAGCGATGGGCGAAGCAAGACAGAGATAGTCCATACTTAAAGAAACTCCGGTAAAGGAGGAGGAAAGAAGAAACTGCGTACAGATAAGAATACAAGCATGAAGTAAGGTGACAGGTCGTCACATGCAACATATCGATGGCTAAGTTCTAACAACACGTATCTCAAATTCGGCCGGTTTGAGACAGATATCTTAAACAAAGTGTGATAACATTAAAAAATAAAATACAATCAAAGAACAACTCTTCATTGGCAAATGAATACTTCTTTTTCAGTTTTATGAACTTTTGGTTTCTGATTTCAGTGTGCAAGTAAAAGAAATTAACCGGTTTTTGCTCTCCTGAAAAGTTGCTGTTTTTGATATGTGTTGTTAGAACTTAGCCATCGTATGTGTCGTTTTGAGGGTTGAACGTTCGGCGCTACCGAAGAATGATGACGATAAAGTGATTATCTCGATTGATTAACGAGGAAGTGGTAAAAAGAGAGGGAAAAAAGATGTATTTTAAAAACCGTAAGAAGAAGTCGGAACAACTTAATGTGCCACATCCTCAGGAATGATGGCCTGATGAAGATAACCGTGGAAAGAAGGAAGTGAATGCGAAGAAAGGCAAAGGAGGGTCTCCAATGAGTTACTTAAGGCAAGTAATTAGGAGTGTAAGAAAGGAGAAATACGTAAATATGAAGAGGCTATCAGAATGGTAATCAGAGTAAAGAAGTGCGTCAAACCAATCTTCAGATCGCTGATGATGACTCGCAGGCTATTATTTTCGCAAAAATGTGTATTCAGGTACTGTTCATGGCTAAAATAAACACCTCTGCAGGCAGATCAATCAAAATCGGAGATCCTATGAGTCAGTCAGAGACATGAAAGAAAGAACCAGATAATAACTATAGGCGAAGTAATGTCGATAAAAATGAGAATTAAATAATGGCTCTTGCACGCTCAGAATAGAACAAAATTTTTCAGCAATATCTGCTGACCTTATTTGGAACTCACTACTTAAAGTGATTATTTGCTGTTAAAGGCCAAGAGGAGCTTCATGCACTTACGAAATCTCATTATTTATTTAATTGGTCGTCATGTGGATCTTGCACTCAATCTGGTTTTCAATTGTTTGTTGAATTGACATGGCCCATTGAACTGAGATAACCCATGCAGTAAAATGTGAAATTATATGGTTTATAAGGCTGTCACTGGAATCGAAGAATAGCGGTCGCTCAAGAAGATGATATCCGAATTAAATCTGAATTAATTAATTACATCCTCTACTAGACTAACCTACCGATATAGAGGAGTCTGCTGTGTTGAAGAAGCCGATTAGAAGGTTCTGCGGTCAAGTTCAACGACATCTAAAAACTTTTCTTAGAAAGAAAATTAGATAAATAACTGTAAGGTTATCGTAGTTCTCCATCCTTATTTACTCCGATATTTTTACTTGAAAATATAATAAAAGCGATTCTTTGATTCTATAAAAAGACTACACTGTCTTTAAAGACGCCCAGCGAAGGTCAATTTTCAGAAATTCCTTCCCTGAGACTTCAATATGATAGATAAAACGGAGTACTGCGTAAATATTCAATGGTTTATGAAGCGGAAAAAACTCTAATGCATCGTAGTATTGCATAATAAAAGCCTCGGGTTCATTATAGTGGACTAAAATTCAATGCTTTCGAAGGTTTATTTCTTTACATCAGAGGAGTGTCCGATGGAAGTTTATTTCCTTACTGAGCAGTGTACAGCTCACAACAAGGCCTCCAAGGCCATCGTAGCAAGGATTACAACACAGGCACCCAAGAGGAATTATTCATTGCTGATGTACTAAGAGGACCATTCAATTATTAGTCCTCAAGAAAATATTGTTTTATATAATGAGCTGAAAGTTCTTTCACGCCATGAGAAATTAACCACTTTATTATTTGTGCCCAAGTTGTTAACTACCCTTAACCATACAGAAAAGGTGCGATTGATTACGTGTATTTAAATATAACTTGAGACACGAAATAAAAATTTAGAGCCAGTATCCTCAGTTTTTCCTATTTTGTCCCTTTATAATTAAAGCATAGGTGTTGCAAAAGGCGTGAAAAAGCGAGCGAATAAGGATCGTCAAGTATTGGAAAAGAGGACAACATTTTTTATCATCCGTTGAGAAATTCCCTCTGTTCTTTAAAGTCTCGTTTGAATTAAGTTCCAGAAAGAATATTCCTCCGTAGACTTAGCTTATAGCAAAAATCTTTATGTTAGACTTGCAGATAACATATGTCTAGTTGCTGACTGAGAGAAGTAATTAAGTTTGAGTAAGTAGTTTAGAAGTAAGTAGTTTTTAAACCGAGACTTAAAATAAATATCAAGAAAACAAAAATCATGGTGGTGGGGAGAAAGAGAAGTGGAAAAATAACGAATAGATGTATCGGCAGAATTACATTTGAAGAAGTGACATAGTTCTGCTGCTCGATCCGACTAGCACACTATATAACAGCATCAACTGCTCCTATGAGGTGAAAAGAAGGATATCTATAGCCAAGAAAACTTTTAAATTAAAGAAAAGCCTTCCAGTAAATGTCAGGGCTGATGGTACCTTGGAGTGGTTGCAAAAGGATCCAGGTTTACGAGACAAAGGGCCAGGGGTATTTAGAGCAGTATTATCAGAATTAGTGTTGTTGAAAGGAAGAAGTTGCTGAATAGTTTTCTGAAGGAGTGTGCTGACGCATGATGTGGACACTAAAAGAGAGCGAAATTAACCAATTTAAAGTTGTATAAATGTGGTTTGCTAGGAGCAGGGGCGCAGCTAGGAATTAAGTCTGGGGGGGGGGGGTATTAGGCGCAACCAATCCTGGGAGGTCTGGAGGTTATGGAATATCCGCTATGGTAAGCGGGAGGTGCGGGTATCTACCCTCCCCCAGAAATTTTTAATATAAAAGGCTCAAAATGGTGAGTGTTACCGCTTTCGGAGGAATACTCCATTAAACTTTACACTATTCTGTAAGTAATATAAATCCAATTAAGTGAAATGGATTAAAATAAAAAATTCTCTGAGCTCTGGGGGGAGGGGGGTTTAATCCCCCCCTTGATGCGCCATTAGGGAGGAGGGGTTACAAGATCTAAGTGGACCGGCAAAATATTATTAGAGACATTTCTGCATGCAGTCCAACAAAAAAATAACTAATTGAGGAAAGCAAATAAAAACAAGAAAGCTAAGTTCATCGGTCACTCATTCAGGCAACACAACAGAATATTACAAAAGGGAAACTTCCTGGCTGGTATGAAGACCGAGAACTCCAAGCGTTAAACTATTGGCGGTAGAAATAGAATGCACCTCTAACAGTGGTATGAAAAGAAGGGCTGAAGATTCTTCAGTTTGTTACGAGTGGCTGAAGCGGAAAAGCAACATTTAAAATAAGAAGGACCGTGACAAACCAATCTATCGAACCGCCAAAGCTTTGCCAAAGACTTAAGTTCACGTCATGTTCTATCTTTCGCAAAATTAAGAAAGCAGATGTGTATGAAAACATGTTATAATTATTTGATCGTATTTTCAACCACAGTTTTCGGAACATGAAGTTCTCCTTTCTTATTAAAGAGGCAACGTTTCCTCAAACCTTCAAATCAAAAAATATGCGACCAGAATTTCCGTTTGAATAACCTTAGAAAAATACGATAAAGTGATGTTTAAAGTCTTTAAGGGTAAAAAAAGCAGCCTGATAGGCTATACGGGCGTTAAACGCGAATGTATATACAGGAAACGGATCACCTAATTGCACGGAATCCTTAATTGACTTTATAACGTGAAGAAGTGAGCGGTTTAGCTTTTGCCATAAATTTCACCTTATTGCAAATAACATCGCGTTGGTACGCAACAGCATATCAAACGCCATTGGCGTTGTGAAGAAGAGAGCTCATTGAAGTTTAATAGATTTTCTGTAAACATACAGAAAATCGAAAAATAGCCGGAGAATCGATAATAAGAAATATCGAGACATAAGTGTTAATGTCACAAAGGAACCAATCAATTCCCCCCAAAAGATACCAGCAGCATAATTATGTCAGGTCAAGCATTCACCAAAAGCCAATAAACCCGTACTCACTTAGCACTCATTAAGCTTATTCACTGTTCAGAAGACGCTAGCATTCATGATGAATACTCGAGGATATTTAAAAATGTTGAAGCCACTTAGAGACTTAACGGTAAAATTTTTAACAGGTATAGTAACCAAGGGAAAATAAAAAAAATCCGTCACCTCCATCTTGAGATCTGCACAAAAAACCTAAACGCACAAAGTTTCAAGTATTTTATCCTGTATTTTCTCTAGTATCTTAATTTGTTAAGAATTTCATTAGCGGTGTATAAAGTAAAAAAATGCTTGCTCGTCAGCTAAATAAACGCATCTACTTCGTAAAAAGGTTAAGCACTTGCATGGTAATGGCAACTTTTGGCTTATAGCATAACAAAATGTTGCAAAATATGAAAAAATTAAATTCACTTACCATTCATTCCTCAGTACCTCCCTCCAATGCAGATAAATTTCAATAAATATCACTCGTGTAACAGACACACCAATATACTTTCACTTGCACTCGACTTACTGCAAATAATTAGAAAAAGACACACATTAACAAAGCGCTGTCATCATGCACTAATCGGGAGTTCAAAATGCATAAAATCTGAATTATATTGTATTATCGCTGCAAAATCCGACTACCAAAGCGACGGAAAAGTTTCAACAGGATGTTAAATTCGTGAGAAATGATATTAACTCCACTTCTTCAACCATCCTTAATTATTGATTGCTAAGTTCATGTCAGTCAACAGCCATAGAGAGAAAATTAAAGACGAGACGTGAAAGTTCTTGGTTGAATTCGGAGGAAACTCCCGAAAATTGATGTAAATTTAAGCAATGAAAACCACTTGCCGAGTACACCAAAGAAAGGCGTATATTTCAACTCAGAACACGAAATATTAAGAACTGAGTCCCGTACGCTACGCATAACACTATGTGACTGATAACATCAATGCAAGGCAGTCTACAGTCAAATGGGACAGTCCTACAGAATCATCTTGATGACAAGCCACCGAAATATCTTCCAAAATTTTCTTGCGGCAAGAGCTACGAATGCGTGAAAACTCGATCACAATAGTTTTTAGCCAACGATGGGAGACAAATCATTATCTTTTGGGTGTTCTCAAAATCCTTAAGAAATCGACCAAGTAGCACGCACGAAAGACCTTGGGTAATGCACTTCGCCAACGTTCCACAAACACATAAATCAGGTAAAATTAATCAGAATCCACCGAAGTGACAAAATGATCACGATAAGATCAATGAACAATCTACCACTATCTGATACTTGTGACGCGAAAGCAACTTTACCGAACCTACATTACGTAGCATCGCACTTAATGATGAATAATCCAGAGATATCGCGTCTCACAACAGCAGTCGAACCCGTGAAAATGAATAATCCGCTATAATATTGAACGCGTTGGAAAAATATTCTCACTATTCTCGTATTGGCAGGAACAATAAAAGCATTGAAATCACTAAGTATCACAAAAGTACTTCCTTCAAGCCTTGTAGTACTTTGCAAACGGCAAAACATGATCGTAGGCGAAATAAAGCAGTGTAATCACAAATAATTATCGGCATTAATCGCAGCAAATACAATGATATCATAAACTCTAAAATAAAACAGTAATGGCATATATATGAAACAGGGAAACAATAACTTTAAGATGGCTTGCTTACTTACCTCTTTACTCCAAGCCGGCTAACACCAAACTGAAGAAGCTGAGAGCCTGAGAATGAGTAGCACCAGAGAATAGCCATCTGATTGGATAAGGCCTGTGACGTCACGACAAAGTCAGAGTATATTTTCGTAAAAACTTTAAAAATAGTGTAATAAAGTGAAATGAATGAATATGATTTAATTTGAAATTAATTTTTAAAATTCTTTATATCAATACATATAAAATAATGTAGTTTTCCGAAAGCTTGTATTTATGGAGATGAAAAATTACTGCGCCACCCCTTGCGAAAATCGATTGTCTTTTGTTTTCTTGTGACGTCGTTTACGTCTTTCCCAATAAGTTCGCTAGTTTCGGTGCCTTGCCGCTTTTGACTCTCCGACGGTCTCAAAGCCCTATTCAATCATGTCCCACTATATTCCATTGTTGACCTCCACTCCCACTAACTTTCGCGGTATATTTCCTCCCCCACCCTATATTAATGATCTTTTTTAGCCTTCGACAGACTATGACTCATTCTCTCGTGCCATTTCAAACTACTTCCGCAATCTGGAGAAATTAAAAAGGAGTAGAAAAATATGTGCGTGTGAGACTAGAGTCGGAAGAAGAGACGGCGCAAACAGCGGCTTGCCGGGACCGAATTCACGCGATTGATCCTGATTAAGCGAGTGAGTAAATATTATTAATGTGTAGTTTTATTGCCATCATAATTTTCATTCCATCGCTTAGTGCGCCGGTTATCGGCAAATTACCATCAAAATACAACAATGCGATTTCTGGCATTTCATGATGCAATTTCTTCAATCCTCTCAATAGCTTTTCAATAACTTACCTTGGAAAGACCTAGTATTCCTTCAATTTTATTAGGCTCAACAATGTGGAAGTTATACTCGAAAATGAAAATGAATAGGAATCTTCGTTGATTTCCACTGATTTATTTCGTCCGTACGACATGTTTCGAACCATAGAGGTCAATATAAAGTACCTCTTAATATACTTAGTACTTGATAATGACCTCTAATGTTCGAAACATGTCGTACAGACGAAATAAATCAGTGGAAATCAACGAAATCTCTTTTTCATTTTCGACCTAATATTCCTTCAAACTTTGAGATTCTCCGATACGTTCTCAGGAATACAAAAAAGCATCTTAAGCTCGTTTTACACGGGACATGTCTCAGCGGAGGTTAATACTGAAAACATTTTCAAAATTGTTAAAATGCGAGCTCGGAATTAGAGAACAGGGGCTATTTTGCCATTTCGCATCTACGCATTCTGGCATCTGTTCTATGAATTCACCGCGTTACACGACACAATTCATACCGCGCCTTCATACATGCGTCATATTGCGCAATGACGTTCACCCGTAAAACGGCTTTTAGTGTCTGTCTCTTATGCGCGTTTTTCGCCAAACTTCTTCATTGCCGTGTGTATAGACAATAATCCTGACGTCTGGGATTGGATCTGCTTTACTGCTTGGAGAGAATGTGAATACGAAGTAAAGGGAAGACCTTGTATAGACGTGCGTGCAGAGCGAAAATTCACGGAAGTGATCGTGATTATTACGAGAGTGTTGAAGTACAAGTCCTATATATAAAGTGCCGTCATCATCGCGAAATTAGTGACCACTCTGACTATGAAATTCTATCATCGGACTTGAACAACGTTCGTTTGTGGAGCCAAGAGTGGGGACTCGAACTTAATCTGAGCAAATGCATGTCGGTACATTTCTTGCGGAATTTGTCCAACTATATAACCATTTTTATCCTGTGGATGGTATTAACATAAAGGCAACAGACGAAGTGAAGTACCTGGGAGTTACGATAACCTCAAACCTCTAGTGGGGAACTCTTATAAGGAATATCTGTGGCATGGCCCTAAAGAAATTAGAATTCGTCAAGCGTATTGTGGGAAGATTTTCGGATGAGAGAGTGAAAGAAAGGTGCTATTTCGCACTCGTCCGACCGCACCTTGAATATGCAGCGAGCGTATGGGATCCGGTGCAGAAAGACTTAATCCGCTAACTGAATAAAATACAAAGGAAGGCTGCGCGTTTCGTCAAAAACTGCTACGGGCGTAGAGAAAGCGTTGCGCAGATGTTAAGCGAATTTGGCTGGGAGCTGGGAATTGCTTGAACAATTGAGAATGGATATCTTCAAGGGCGACACGGAGAACATAAAATTAGAGCCACACTATATTTCCAGGTCCGATAGAAGCGATAAATTAAGAGAGATGTTTTGCTGGACGGATAGATATGGGAATTCGTTTTTCCCCCGAACCATAAAGGACTTTAATAAATGCTAGTCCCAACTTCGTAGAGCACTTCATTTTTTATTAGTAGACGGCTAGTGTCCTAACACCCCCTGCCACACGCCTTTTAGGCGGCTTGCGGGGTATTATGTAGATCTAGATGATCATAGATCAGCAATCCGGAATTTGACGCAGCTCTTAAATCTCAGCTCTCCTATTAGATTCCCTTTCCATATTTACAACTATAAAAACAATTCTTCAGATTGAGGAATGGAGTGAGCGATGACATTGATTATATCTTTGCAAACACATTTATTACACTTCTACGCCCCAACACAAATTTTCAGTGGCGCGCCATGTGCCGTCACTTCGTTTGGCAGGGGCGCGCCCGGGCGCAGCTAGGAAATAAGGCTGGGGGGGGGGGGGGGTTTAGGTGCAACTAATACCGGGGTGTGTGGGTGTATGGAATACCCACCAGGATAAGCGGTACGTGCGGGATTAATAAATTGTGGAATTTTAAGATGAATGGTTCAAAATGGTGAGTTTTACGGTTTTCTGAGGAATATTTTAATAATCCTTACACTCTTTTATTTGTAACATCCATCCAATTGAATAAAATGGATTAAATTTAAAAATTTCTCTGAGCTCTGGGGGGGTTTAATCCCCTCGCTACGCCTCTGTCGATTGGGACCCATGATTAATATTCGATCTTAATTTATTGAGTGGAATTGGATTGATTATCGACATTGTTTTTCAATGTTCAGTCCCTTAAATGCTTATAGGAATATTTTCAATTTATTAGGTTACCTTCCTGTTCCTCAACAAGATTTAATTAGCATGGAAAAAACGTGGTCAGTTATTGACATTTTCTGTTGCCATTTGTTTTTTTATTATCTTGTCAATATGTTCCCAAGAATTGATGTAGATAACGGTAATACTTAACATTGATTCAAGCAATAATATTCATATAATAATAATTAACATGTGCACCAACTTCCAAAAACCTCCCTCATGTCCTTCTCTTTTGCGTAATTTTACAGTCACGCCGAACTAAGCGTTTTCCTGGCCATTGATACTGGTGTTCGTCCGGACTTCTGTCACGTATATGAGCATCAAGTGAGGAGAAAATCTGGTGTGGACACCTGGTATAAGCATGCTTGCGAAGCAGAAATTCACGGGAATAATCGTGAGTGAAAAAACTGATTTTCTTTTCCATACAAGTGAAATTGCAATCTATTCAGGGGTGCCAACTCCCTCCCTGGCTCTACTACGTCTCACCATCACGAACCTGACGGTTAAATCCTACAAAACAGATGACTCACCCCTTGCACCTTCTAACCGTTAATTTGCATTTCAATAAGCTTACTTTTTTTTCACTGGCGCCCCTCTACATCAACATAATACCCTTCGAGCCACCTCTAGGGTGTTTGGCAAGGTGTGATCAATCACCGGCATGTAGCATGCAAGAGGATTCCCACTTGGACATAAAAAAAGTTACGCATACTAACAAATCATACTTCCACATCCATGCAAAGGCAAAATTTGCCTTTACGTACATAAGTGATATTTTGGCATAATTTTACATTTTTGAGTGATTATCCTAAAATTCGTTTTGACCGCTGGATAGCTCAGGGGGTAAAAGGGTAACTTTATACGAACATGCATTTGGAGAGTTCCCTCTTGGGGAGTTAATTTATCTTTACATTAATTCTACTTTTGACTCTTTCCCTTGCTAACCCTCGCCATTTCCCACTTTAATACTGAGGTTTGGGTTTCAATGTTGGACTAGGGGTCATGGTAACTGCACGGTTCTAGTGTATAGTGGAAGAAAAAGACCGAAATTTAAATTACTTTTATTTCGACGAATACCCTCCGCCAATGCAATCCATGGAAGCATTGGCACCAACTCCATGGGGCCTGAGGGTGCCCGAGCCCCCTCAAAAACTCGTTATGGATGTGACGAAAAAATGTGTCAGGCTTGTCGATTTTCCCCGGAGTGTCCAGATATCGAGATTCGAGTTATCAGGGTTATAATGTTGATCATATGACTCTTCTAAAATTCTTAAAAAAATTAAAACTCACTACCGATAAAATTTCCCGGAGCAAGATCCTCGGTTTGAAACCTCCAACGTTTTTTGTTAGTCGGCATCCCTGCATGGAAATAACAAGTAACCGAATTGTCACGGGACCAAGTCCACATTACCAATAAGTATGAGCGTACAGAAGTACGAGTGGGACCGAAAGAAGTCATTTGATCCCTTAAAAATTATTAGAAAAAATTTAATTCCCTATGGCTCTGTAGTTTTATAATTATAGCAGGTAAATAAATCCATTCAATATGGAATTTTTACGCATTATTTCAATGAAAAATTTTTTTTAATGTACTTTGCAGTCAGATCATATTTTGATCCGCTAGATAAGAATTCACAATATCAACGGTCCCGTGTTTTGAAATCCGGGTTAATAGTGCTCTAATGTTCTTTATGTTCCACAGACTTTCAAGGTTCTGACATAAATAATATGTTAATTGTAGGGAAATAAATCATCAATAGGAATATTTACTTGGGTATTTACGGTTGGAAGCTGCTCCATACACGCGGACTGTCCATAATGCGCGTACACAATAGGTATCAATTTCTATGAATGTGCCTCGTAGAGTATCAGATATGACATTATGTTTATGTGTGTGAATCATATTCACAGCAACTTGTTTTTCGCCAAATATGAATCCGGCAATTGGACGGGTGTGTTAATAACGGTCCACTGTACTCCAGTGCCAAAACCTTGTTCACAAAAAATTTCATCGCTTGACTAATTATGGATCAGAACAATTAATGACTTATTCTCTCAATCACAGGAAAAACCGCACATCGATCCTGAAATTAATTTCGGAGGACTAACAATTTTTCCGGTAGGCAGATAAAATTATCTTACTTTCTTTCAGTTAATATAAGGAGAAACTTTAGCTCGTATCAACTAACGACCATCCTATTCAGAGTTATCGAATAATTTAGTGATGTGACCCAACATACCAATTACAGGATTTCATTTCGTAGCTTGTTCAATGTGGGAAGGGAAATATGCCGGAATAATACTCTAAGTTATAATAATACTCTAAGGAATAATATTCCAAGTGAACTTATTTTAACCATTAGAGAACCTTGACCAATACTGTATTTAGAAAAAGTTTCTTTAAAATTGTGGACGTCTTTTGAAAATTTTGCTTGATTACATACGTTTCCATTGAAAAAATCCGGTATATATGATTGACGTAAAGTTTACAATTACAGTAAAGATTGTTACAGGGCGGGTGACGTCACTACTTTGATCTCGATGTACCTCGAGCGTAATGGTAATGTGGCATTGCGTCAGGTAATATGCATACGATTAGCGAATTGCTGTGCTTTTGGGTGGCAAGAAAATCATTCAAGGGGAACTTAGTGGCCTTTTTTTTCATTGGTGGTTCAGGTGTTAAATATATTTTGATGCGTACCTAACTTTTCCTCCAAGGCTCATTCATGTTTGAATTTCCCACGTACAATTGTTTACCTAAGAGGCCTAAGGGGGCGTATTCTACCTGCCCTCTCCTAACTCTTACCACCAATAGCAAAATAATGAGTGGAAAATAAAGTAATTGAGTTCTTCACTCGCGCAAAATGCAGTCATAACCTTCTGTTGTATCACTCAGGAAAATATCTCATTTTCGGATTCATCATTTTTTACAGTCCCGCACACAAAATCTTACTACCAAGTTGTAGAAAATTTTCATTCCCGAACCGACACCGAATCGTCAATGCCACTGACCCACGCATCAGCGCATGGACATAACAAAACCTCCGATTGTGAGTCAGGAGAGAGGGTCTTTTCTTTTCGGTGCGGTCGGAAAGGAGTGTTTCGTCATCGAGGAAGGGAAGTAGACCAGCAGAAAGATTATATGTTGTGACTGGGAGAAACTCGAGTCTTGGCCTACGAGCGAGCGTGAGTAAAGTATTCTGTGGCCGTCATCTTTTATGAGCAAAGCTATTTTTTGCGAAATGCTGGGTAAGATATGTATGAATTAAATTGAAAAGCCATTTTGTCGCAACCATTATAGTGTATATACCGTAAGTTGGCGCGCGGGCCCGCGAAGTACCTGCCTGAGCCGCGAGCAAAGGAGGGAAGGAAAGGACCGACAAAAAAAAACTGTATGGGACCGACAGACACAGGTAGCTCGCGGGTCCGTTCGCCCGTCCCTTTCCTCCCCCTGACGAAGGCAACTAGCACCTCTAATAGAATTCTTAACTTTTTTTACTTTCTCATAATATCTCAATCTAAATATCATACTTGTAAAGTACTAAAAAACGCTAAGAAGAATGATATAAAACACTAAGTGCTCCGATCATAAATAACGAAATGGTCGAAAGTTAAAACAAAACATGCAGTATAACGGCTAAAAAATAACTTTAAAAAATATTACTTATAGAATAGTGTAAGGATTAATAAAATATCCCTCAGAAAGCCGTAAAACTCACCATTTTTAACCATTTATCTTTAAAAGAATTCTGAGGGAGGTCACTTGCATCTCCCGTATCCCATACCCCCAATATTGGCTGCTCCTAAAATCCCCCCTAGCCTTAATTCCTAGCCCTGCCGCTGAATAGGAAGAACATTATTTAGCTGTGATTATATCCAAAAGATTATCGAAAGGAATCGGCAATTTTTCAAAATATTGTCATCGTATATATATGTTCAATTTTTGCCTATCAGACAGTGCGCCACCTTCGTCATCAGCCATAAAACCCTCCAGATTTTCCACGGCAGCTTCCTTACCCACTCACAAGTGGCGTAGCGAGGGACTACAATAGCGGATTAATGATGGGTGTATAAACGCTAAGCCATTTTGTTGTGTTAATAGATTTTACATTAATTGTGCATAATACGTAGTTTTATGTAGTTAATATAATGTTTTAACAAAAATATTGTTATATGTTTCATTTAATTTGATTTTACTTATGCATTTATCGTTCATTAGTACAAATTTTCATTATTCAAGTACCGAAATGTTACTAAGAACGATATAAAGAAATATTTGGCGAGAGAAGAGTTTAGACTTCTGCTTTATAAGTTTATGCTGAACCCTTAACACGCATACATGACCTCACAATAAGTCCTTACCTATGGGGCCGCTATTTACAAAATTTAACGCTATGAAAGACGAAGAATAACCAGAAAGAAAAGTTGTCAGACATCCCAAATAACCACAATCGCGAGGGAATTTCCAATTATTTAATACAACATATCCAATGGTTACGACATAATGAATTTTCAATAGTATTTTGACGATTCCTACCCATAAAAATGAACGAAGGTTATTTCCGCGGAGGAAATATGGGCTTCAGATGACTTCGCAAGTCAACTCTGTGAGGAATTCACTCTCGCTCGGAGACCAAGACGGGTGCGCTGAACCACGCCTCCTCACGGGAGCACAACAAACCTACAAGCGCTGCAATGGGAGAGACTTTTCTTCGGTGAGGTCGGAAAGGAGTGATTAGTTATCGAAGAAGGGAATTTGACTAGCAGAATGATTTTTGGCATTGGGTGAGCTCGAGTTCGAAGAATTTACCCTCCATTCAAACTCGAGAGGGTTTGTTGTTATCCGATACGGAAGAGTGGTTCAGCGGAATCGCCAATTCGACGTTCATTCTGGAGAAAAAATTCGACTCCTGGGTGGTAAGGTTTATGTCTCCGAGACCATAGGCGGATCTAGGGAGGGGGCACGTGCCCCCCCCCCCCCCCCAGCCCTTCAAATATATGCAAGATTTTTAATACGGTCCCATTATCATTGCGCTCGATTTTTATTACGAGGTATCCTTGTGCCCCCCCAGAACAAAATCCTGGATACGGCCTTGCTTGTGCCCCCCCCCAGAAAGAAATCCTGGATCCGCCCCTGTCCGACACTATACTATGGTTGAACCTTGAGGGTGAAGAATTCTAAATATACTAAGAGTGGTTCATAATTTTGAAATTAATCATTGAAAATTTCCACTTTTAGTGTTTTCTCACACACAACTATATAGATAAAGATAATAATTAGTTATAAAAGATGAAAAATGTCGTTACTTGGTGGTTTCCTAGGGGTTTGTAGCCATGACTCTTTCTTCAGGAATGAACTCCAATCATGAGGTCCGAGTATCGTATGTTATGCTATTCCTCTTCTGTAACTCTCATGGTAGCACAAAAAAGCCACACACTGTAATAAAATCACCACAACATGCTTCCTCACGTACACCACTGAACAGAATTATCACTAAGCCATCGGCTAACCCAGTGATTTCCTAATTCAGATTTTTTCCCACTCCACATAGACCGATGCACTTATTCACAATGCGCAACGAACGGTTAATGCTTTTTATATGCATAAATCACTTCCTTCAATTTATTAAAAAATGGAATATTTACTTCAAAAAATGAGAAAGGCACGACACACAGAAGACTCGACATTTTGATCGCCTGGCTACCCAGCAACTGAACTATGAGCGGCTCCGCACTGATCGGAAATTTTCTCCACCCTCGAATCTGGGGGGTGTTTCAGAGTCTCATAGGATTGGCGGCGTCGGAAACGGATTCATTCCGAGTCGATCGGGAACCTATCCTACGCTCGTCTTCCGTGCGTTTCACACATACTATCGGAAAGCGTTCCGCTTTTGGTATGACGTCAACAGTCATCCTCCTCCGGGAAACGAGAAAACGTCATAATTTTCAAGAGACAAGTGAGCAGCGAAAATAACCTCCCGCAAGATTTGATACTTCACAAGGGAGGCGAAAGGTATGTACGGGCATAAATAAGTGCTAATTGATACAGTGTCACATAATTGACGCTGTTGCCGGGTAAAATTATTTTAGAATTGTTCGTATGTACTTTTTTTTAACGTAATGCCCTGTCGTTTTGAGCAAATTACGGGAATGAAGGAAAATTTTGAACGAGTTTGTTCTGTCATTCTCATGAGAGCATAGTTGATTGTTCTTAAGAATTAAACTACAGGCAGTCACGAAATCCATAATTTTTTCCAACAACATATGGCTTACTTACTCAATTGTTTAACCAAATTGTCATATTTTCATTCAGTATCTCAATTAAATATGAATATTGATCGTCATAAATGATGTTATGGCCTTCATGATATGCTGTAAACGTCTTACAAATTTTCCGTGAAAGTGGAGGTACGCTGGAAGAAAATACAGCGATTACATTAGGTTGAATAGTGTCCATTAATAGTAATGGTTCGAGTTATGTACGATAAAATAACGCAAAATAATTTTGTTATCTGTTTTGCACGTTCTCGGTTATTTCTATAACACCATTTTATTTGGTACGAAAATGACAAATTGTTGCTAATGATGCACCTTGAAATACATATTCTAAATTATATTTCAGTGAGCGAAAATTCCACAAAGAAAAAAAATATTAGCTGCACCATGGAATCGAACCTATAACCATAACCTCGCGGATTGCTGCCTTAACCCGCTGCGCCACCGTCAATTGTTGATATGAGGTAGAAATTCTTAAGCTATAAACAGCTATAAATAAAAGGATGGTATGAGGGAGCTTCGGTATAGTTGATATCGTGGCTATTCCCGTTATGCTTGAACTAATATTTCATATTAAAATGAATATTTAGAATGTACATGGAATGTACTGAAACCATGTACCATGGAATCAACTGAATAAGGTGCATATCCACGTCTAAATTCGATGTGACTACGATGCCAAGTCGCACACAATCATTACAAACTATACAAATTGTTACACTTCCTAACCCACGGACACGTATTCAATGCATTATGCTACCTGCATATTTGTAAGTCATTACGCCATGCATTCCAACTTGTTTCACGTTCTTTTTGCCAAATTACTCGTCCAAATAACAACGCAAACGAACTTGTACCGTCAGTGATACAGTCTGCCTATTTATCGCCTAATTTACACGAGAATTAAAGTCACTTGCACTTATATTACTCTATCAGAATATCCACATATATCAGCACTCATGAAATAAAGTGGTATGATTTTATTATAGCCAAATACTTAATAAAAAACAGCAATATAACATATCTCCACTCGCCACCGGAATGAGTTTCCGGGACCTCTAGCCCACTCGACTTCTATCCGATAGGAAAGCCGGCCTTGAGTCGATAGGAAGCCGCTCTGAAACGCACGGATTGCCTGGCCGATAGTAAGTGACGCAGAATCCGCGTCAAGTCTCCCGATCCGCTCGGAAAGGGAGACTCTGAAACACCCCCCTGAACTGCGTCATGCCGAAGGCCTAAACGCACGCACGGTCCTCTCCAACAGTTCGTACATGACCTCACTACTTTTCAGTCCGTCAAAAATTACAAAAATACGACCAGTCGAATGGGAGTATAGCGTCTTGTCTACCGCATGTGCAAATGCTGGAGATTACTCATGGTGGCGTCGTGCGGAATCCAGAGTAATTCTTCCCTTCGTGGCGAGGTCCTGAACAAGGGCGGAGGGGGCACGCGCCCCGGGCGGCGGATTTCAGGGGGCGGAAGAATTTGAAAAGTTTATTAAACAAGTTATTTAATTTTTATAATTATATTTATAAGTTTATGATTAAATTTATAAATTATTTAACAATAAATATTACTGTATAAATTATTAAACAGTAATGCTGTTAAAACTTCTTAATAGCAAGCGTACTGGGTGTAATTTCAGCTTCCGCATCTCAATAAATAGCTTTCGGATGTACTTTCGAATTTTAGTAGTTGGGGGAGAGATAGGGAGAGAGCGACTGACCTTTGCCCCCTTACGAAACTACTACTACCTGTGTCTACCTTACCAGCAAATGCTGGTGATTATTCACGATGGCTTTGCACAGAATCCAGAGTAATTCGCCGGACATTCATCTAATTTATTTCATAGTAATTAGGCATTCTTCCTCACTACAATTCATACTTCCTGTGAACTTACCTTTCACCAGAAAAAATTCTGGGATACACTGATATTGGGTTTGCAGATGATGATTCCATTAAATTTCTACTTCATGTTTTCGATTTCCTTGAGAGAAAAATCACCTTATCCTCTTCCTTCATTTCTGGCAACAGTGCAACCCAGATAGGATCACTGCATTCACTCACCTGTGTTCCCCAACTTTTGAAACAAATGTTATTCATGAACATTTGATTTCCAAGGGGCCTAATTTGAATCCTGGCATCTGCCATGTTTTCAATAATACTCTGTTGGATTGTACTGATTTCAATGCTACTCAGATGACGGCTTTTTAATGCTATAAAGTGACTGAAAAAGTTTACTTTTGCATCAATGGCTTTCAAATGGCATGTAGAGAGTGTGAAAATGTCTTTAAATTTTCATTTTGGTAATTTTTTCCACCCAAAATTCACATTGCATGAATTCACTTTGAAACTGATTCGGAAAATCTATTGACATTCACTCAAAATGAGGGAAGACCAATACCGTATGTTGAAACTTTTTCATGTCAGCGAAATCAATATAAAACGGACATTTCACTGATGGGGTGGAGTTAATAATGAAATATGTATCACTTTTGGAAAGGCCCTCCTCTGGTGCTTTCTTTTTTATAAATGATGGGATGTTTTGGTTAAATTCACGGTTGAGGTCATGTGTGGTATGAAGAGGTGTAGGCAAATTGTATTTGGACTTTGTTTAGGTAATTTAAGTATACCGGGATTAGCCACGGTCATGACTTTACGGAGTCACCTGCAATGTATAAAGAGTGCGAAAAATCCACAGAGAAAAAATCATTCCCATTGACCAGGGTTCGAACCTAGATCACCTGATTTTCAGCCAAGTGCTTTAGCCAGTTAAGCTATCGAGGCATCATTCTCCCCTGTGGAAATTTGAGGACTATACCAGACAAGGTGGTATGGACAGCTGAGCATATTATGCAAGTATGTAGCAGTCCAAATCGTGTGCAGAGCAAAGCCCAAACTTTGACCACAAAAAGACGGTCACTCTTGACTAATTTAAGTATACCGGGACTAGCCACAGTGAAAAATATGCGGAGTCACCCCCAACAGTGGCGCAGCGAGGGGGGGGGGGATTTTGGGGGATAAAACCCCCCCCCCAAAACCTGACAGAAATTTAAAAAATCTATTTTCCTTAATTGCTTAACCCCTTCCACTTCAATTAATTTCTGAATATCCTGCTCCTATTCTCTCTTCACTTTTTCTGTGGTTTCCTTTGATTTGTAATGCTATGTAATGAAGTCTTATTTTGTAGTTTGTAATCAATGTAGAATAGTGAAATGAAAAGTGATTATTATTTCAAATTGTAAAGTATCTAGTTAAATACATCTAGAACAGAGCTATCGCTACTCGTATAAAACCATTTTAATACTTCCAATGCATCATGTTTCAAGGAATATTTTTTTTTATAAAAATTGTGGATATTTTAACTGTTAAATTTTTAAAATATTCATACTGTTCCTCTAAGTGGTGATAAAATTAAGAAAATCTGATGACGAGCTACACTCGTCATTGCGCGATTTGGCACCAGAAGTTCATGACGAGCTAGACTCGTCATTTATGCGCAAGGGGTTAATATTACTTATAAATTAGAGTGATGATTAATAAAATATCCCTCAGAAGGCCGTAAAACTAACCATTTTAAACCATTTATCACAAATTTTTTTCTGGCAGAGGGCCTCCGCACCTCCTGATTATCCTGGCGGGTATGCAACACCCCAGGCCCCCCCAGGTACATATTAGTTACACTTGAGACCCCCCTTGCCTTAATTCTTAGCTGCGCCCCTGACCTCCAATGCACAAATTGTGTTCATTTAGGTAGTTGTTGGTGTTCAGCATAACCATAGTTGATAGTTATTTTTGAAGTTTCATATCTAAATGGTCTCAGGATTATGGGCAGGCATGTCAGAGATGTTATGCCAGAATAAGGCACAAAGGTGTGAAAGTAATAGAAAAACATAGGTGAAAGGAGAGATAGGATGATGAATTGTTGCTGGTCACTGAGGACTTGGGAATTGGATGAGGATCACTGGACTCATGGTGCATCTCGAGGACAGGAAATTTCATGGATTGATAGCATATTGCAGCGTAATATATAACTTGTATATGTACTTTGGAAGAGTAGAACAGAAGAGATTAATATAACGGTGTGCCAGGAGTTTGGCCAAAACGGAGAAGTCACAAATGATATGAGCAGTTGCACAAAATGTTTAGAATTTTTTCCGTTACCAGATCATGGCACTTTTCGGCTGAGAAGCAAAAGTTGTTATATGAGCAAGAGGCACTATGAGGGTTAAAACTCTATCACACGCAACAGTTTACTAGCAAACAAGTTCATTCTGTACTTATACAACCCAGCAGTGACGCATCGCGAGGGGGATTTTGGGGGATAAATCCCCCCCCAAGAGCTCAGAGAAATTTTTAAGTTTAATCCATTTTACTTAATGGATTAGCATTACTTATAGAATAGTGCTAGGAATAATCAAATATCTCTCATAAAGTGGCAAAACTAGTCATTTTGAACCATTAATCTTAAAATTTTCTTGGAGGGCCCCCGCAACTCCCACTTACCCTGGTGGGTATGCAATACCCCCCACATCCCAAAGCATTAGTTACACCTAAAACACCCCCCTAGCCTTAATTCTAAGCTGTGCCCCTGCAATCCACACAGTTTGGTGGGGGAGAAACCAAGTATCTAACAGATTGAATTTTTTATTACCATTTATATTTTCAATTGATCATCCTTGGGAGATCATGTTAATCAGGTAATTTACCAATCAATTTATTTGAGATTTCATGAATAAATTAGAGCCAGGAAGTAGTAATCTACAATATTGCTGCTGTGTCAATAATGGACTGCTTCTCAAACTTTTGGGAGAGACATATCTGCTAAATGACAGTATCAGTCAGAAATAATGATACCTTCTTAATGATTTGAATTAAATGCCAGGTGTTTTTAGGAGCTATTTAGTATAAGGTTAAGTCTCCATTACCATTCATCATAAGTGAAAATGGTTAAACTTTGTTTTTGCAAGAGTCTACATCCGAGTCCCTGATAAGGTACTTCCATTCTTTTAAAGGTCCTTAAACCAGTGGCATAGCCAGGAATTTCGTTTGGGGTGGGGGGGTCCAAAAACAGGGTACTAAGTAGACGGTTTTAAACTAATTTTAACACTTTTCATTAGTATCAAAAAAATTTTATTTGTTGAAGATGTATTTTGTAAATTCATGATTTTTCAATATTTTTTTTAAGGTAAATAATTGTGTTTTTATATTTCAAGGGGGTAAGGGTCTGAACCCTCCCCCCCCTCCTGGCTACACAACTGCCTTAAACATAACCAAGATAATATTTGTTTGCCTTATGAGGGATAACTCCACCCCGTTACACCACCAAGTGATATCTTCTTACAAGGTGGATCTCTGACTGGGTTCACTGAAAAAGGTGTAGCTGTCTCATATCCACATTGTGGCATAGTAGTCAGTGATGGTTCAAACTAAGCCATTGTCAGAGAGAAAACCCCAACTTTGTCACTATTTGGCGACATTTTTCAGGCTTAATTCCACCCTAGGATTTACAGGGCTTCTTGAACTGTTTGTACCCAGCAAATATGAAAGGTCAATTCCAAAGATGAAAAGATTCTGAGATCCAATTTCAGTATCATAACTTAACATTAGTATACTAAAAAATAAGTGAAAATGTTTCATCTTCAGTTTATATTTATGTTACATACATTACCTAGGAATTAGACAGAAGTAAAAAATTAATGATAGCATGAAATTCATTATACCTATTATTTTATGGTAATCGAGAAAAACACTCAAATATAAAATTAAATAAATGTGCTGACATATAGTGGCACTATGAGGAGGCATAGTGGCACTGCCTTCACCAAAGAAAATGCATCAGGACAAATAATGGATGAAACAGATATGTACACATTCAGCAACCAATAGTTAATTAATAATTGATAAGTTAATTCATTCTTCAAATAATCAGGACATTCTGCAGGACTTAAGACATCTCTAACTCAATTACACACTCATTTTGTAGCACTAACGCAGGGAAAGTTACTCACTGTAATTTTATCTCACAGATCGTAAATACCACCATTAAAGAAGTTGTACATACCTACATGCAAAATAATGTATTCTCATGTGCAATAGCATAGGTACATCAACTGAACCTAAATAACCAGCTAACCCAATTATATCAATTTATAGCTTGAGTGCCAGATAGCTATTGCAGCTATAACTTGCTCTACTTTCAACAAGCCTTAACAGATACAATCATAGTTACCTACTGGCTGGAAAATGGCAAAATAAGCCACATTTTAATTCACCCACGCTAACTCTACTCTGCTTCAGTTTGACTTGGATGAAATTTGGTCAAACAACTGTCCCTGAGACATAAAAAGGCCAGTCTAAATATTATTGATATTGTCTAATCCAGTGATTGATGACTTTTTTGGTAAAATGCTAAATTAATTTGAAAATTTTGATTTATTTTTGTCACAAAAGGGCTTTGAGGAGAATGCATTATATGCACAGTGCAGAACAAAACCTACTGTGTGTATCCTTTTATTGTAAAAATAGAAATGAAGATGATCTACTTTAAGCTTGGAAGTAAATTTGAAATATACATATATGCATTTCATCCCCAGGTGCCTAACAATGGAGGACCTTCCTCATTTCACTTATAAATTCAATGAGTGACATTTTAGTGTAGCATCATAACTTGCTTCAAACAGAGTACTTCAACTATGAAATTAGTAAGTAACTTGTGACACGTATTTTCAAATTCTTAGAAGAGTATCAATTAAAAAAGCAAATTAACTATCACATACATTCATGATATGAGCAATGAGAAAAAGTGCTTGGTGCATTCTAAGATTACGATGGTTGAGTATATTAAATTAATACAAATTTATGTTACCACTTACGTCGGAAGTATACTCTATTAATACCAAATTTGAACATTTTTCATGAATAATATAACTGTAGTGAATCTCAAATGAAACATTACAGGGTCAGTTTCTTGTGATAATTTATTGATAAATTACCACAGAAACAAAAATATCATTAGAATTTTAAATCATACAAATAAGTTGAGGTACGCTTGTACAAAAATGACATTAAATTAAATTTTTTTCTTCTTGAAATCAGGTGTATACTTTTTTAATGAGCTCACCTAGTTAAAAGCTAACACAGCATACAATGGATATCACGTCTGGTACACAAGTAAAGTAAGTATAGATTGGCTGCACATTACATCACCTCCTTCCTCTACTATAATTTAACCACAGTTCCACAAATTTTCTCTAAATGCTCATAGTAAAATTTATGCATGATGGCTCACTGCCGATATTTAGATAAATAAGGGATAGGTGCATAATTGCTTAGTGTCCGACAAAATTAATGAGAAAAATGCATTTGTAGATAGTGGCATGATGTCAGGATAGGGTTAGATGAATGAAATGCATGTCTTTAGAAAAATTAATGACACAACACGTAAAAAGTAACTCCACTTTATTATGATGAAATCCTGTAAAGTTTTCCAATTACGCTTTTGTACTTCACATGTGTCATCGGACTGAATTATAATGTGAAGATAAATTTAATTACTCGTAGATATCCTAAGAGTGGCAAAGGATACTTTTCAATTAACTTAAATTTTTTCTCATGAAAAAGGAGAAAATGCTCTTTTGTCTACCATCACATACACACATATATAATATGAGACTTTCAAGAATTCTGCAGATTAATTTTTTTTCTACAAAGATATAATGATATGGGAAGACTTTGTGAAAATGATTGAATGACTTTACATTTAAACATCAAACACTTACAAAATATTAAGAACACAAAAAACACCGACAATAAAAAAGTAAATATGAATAATAGTTAGCTTAATCAAAGGACAAGAGCTTGCCTTGACCTCAGCATACAAATACTTACTATGGCAGTTGGCTGCTATCTATAGCACTTAAGTATGACAGGGATAAAGAAGACTTTACAACAACAGGCATGTCTACATTTAGAAAACAATATTTCCTCTTGCATTTTTTTGTCCTTCACACTTTATCGATCAATAGTGCACTTGGTTTTCACATATCATACGCACGCAGCATTAAAAAGCCAACCCCAATTAACTTATTAAGAAGGAATAACCATTATCCTTTTGCTCAATCTCTCGCTCTCTCTCTCGTTTTCATTTTTCTCGTTTACTGCCTGTTGCGCCTTCCACCTGAAACGACAAGCACAACGTTTAGCACAAAAGTCACACATCAAAGAAGTATCAATGGTATTAAATAAGAGTGCTTATTAAACACTTATAGCTTATGTCTCTCAGTAGGATACGAATTGATCAAATGGACCTCTAAAAGGTGCCCTTAACACCCACTGGGCAAAAAGCAAGATAGAAAACAGGTGATATACAAACTTATACATACATACGTAATTAATTTAGTCTTGGCATTGAAGAAGTTACATACAATCATAATAAAAATCACTTATTTTAACTCCACATTTACATTTCAAAATGACCCAAGTGTCAACACAGTGGCTGAACACAGAGATTACTGCACTGCTACATTGAATGCTAGTTTGCCTTGAAATGAAAGAGTGGATCTATACGCAGTTATTTTGACAGTGAACAATTCATAAAATGCGCTCCAGAGGGACTCATAAAAGCATTCTATTTTACATATGTTACATATATTTTAAGCCTGCTGCATGAAGGACGGTGAAATTTCCTTTTGTTCGATGCGATAATATTCACTCGGGCTGAGAATCAAACCACGGTCCTTTGGCTTTCCCAGCCACTGAGCAGACCACTACCCAGGTGTCTAAATTCCCAACGCAATTTTTCTGAATTTCTCAGTGATAGACCAACTCTCTAGATAGACAATCTCTCCAACCAGATGTTTGGTCAATCAAGGATGGAAATGCAAGGGGAATATGACCATTCATGAAGCCAGGAGGGCAGCTTTGAATTAAGGCAAGGGGGGATTTTAGGAGCAACTAATACTGGGGGGGTATGGAATAAGGGAGGTGTGGGTACCCTCCCCCCCGGAAAATTTTTAAGGTAAATGGTTCAAAATGGTGAGTTTTACGGCTTTCTGAGGCATATTTTATTAATCCTGACACTATTATACAAGTAACATTTATCCAATTAAGTGAAACGGATTGAATTTTAAAATTTCTCCGAGTTCTAGGGGAGTTTTACCCCCCAAAACTCCCCCCCTCACTATGCCACTGCATGAAGCCACCATCCAAAGGAAAAATCTTGATGGACCACAAGAGCCTGACACATATGTATCACCATCAACTTCAGTAAAATTGCCATGGGAACTGAGGAACCTGGATGGCATAGTGGTCTGTGCAGTGGCCTGGAAAGCCAAATGTCTGTGGTTTGATTCCTGGTCCAGAGGACTTTTTCCCATGGAATTTAAGTACGAATCTATTCTACAGCTAAAAAATTATAATAATTCAGCTTTTCAAATCATCCTTGATAAATAAAATAGGGCATCTCATGATTGAGAGAATTCAAAAAACCCATAATTATTCTTCTCTTGCAACAAAATTTATGGATGTGAGCTAATGTATTCATGGCAAAATGGCATCTCTGTTTGTATCTTCTAATATCACCAGATATCCACGAAATATATATTGCAGATAGACTCTATTGCATCTTCACCCAGGAAAAAATCCTTTTGCATTTCCTTTCACTCACGGTCGTCAAATCCCAACTCGTGATTTGAAATAAATTTTCATCATCATCAGTTTTCAATCCAAAAATTGGTTTGAAGCAACTCTCCACTAATTTCTCCTCTATCAGCTAATATTTTCACTCTTAATTAAGTCTCCTGTTTTACATCCCTTGTCAACTCCTCTATAGATGTCATTGGTAGCCCTTTGCCATTCTTCGCTTCCTTCCAGAGGAGTAACTATGGAGGGGGGAGGATGAGGGGATACATCCCCCCAAAGCATCGGAGAAATAATAACGTTATTTAAAACTAATATCTAGTGTTGAAATTTAATAACTGCATCCGCTTATAGTTAAAGTTTTAGTGCCAAAATGATGTAAAATATCCAGGCATGACATTTTTCAAAAATTTTCCTGCACCCCCATTGCATTGGAGGGGGGGGAGGGGTACCACCCCAGGCCATCCCATCCCCCCCCATATTCCTAGTTATGCCACTGCTTCCACCTAACCTTCAAAGACAATTTTTGCAAAATCATCATGTGACCAATATCTTCTTCCTAATATTTTCAGAAGACTTCTCTTCTTCCCCACTTTTCTTAGAAAAAGAAACTGCTAGCTGCCCTCTGGGTAGTCAAGGTGGACTGCCTACAATCAGCTGCTGCGAAGCTCTTGGACCTAAGCCAAGTGAGCAGGCAAGGACGCTTAGACTCAGTACTCCGAGCCCAAGAGAAGACTCATGATGTTGCTGACAGCTGAGTGAAATTGTGTGAATGCAGACACCAGTAATTATGTCTCTAGTACTCAATTATATCCAAAGTACTCCTCATTTTTGATGACCTTCTGACTCTCTCCTAACCTAGGTCTTTTAGAGAGGTCAATTGGTCTAGATCTAGAGCTCTTTTATCCCCTCGAAAGTTCAGTTCTATCTCGTTGTGTCCTCTTCAAATGCTTGTCCAAATTTGTGGTACTTTTCACACTGTGAAGCTTACCTATATGTACTTAATCCTGCCAACTAGGCTTTTTGAATGATGTCTAAGCAAAAAAAAAGAGAGAATTTAACTGTACTTTATTGACCCGTTAGAATGATATAAAATGGACCTGCCAGTAAAAAGAGGTAGGTGGAGCATTATAACACACAACTCTTATCAATTAAGATGATGAATGATATTAAAAATACTGCAGCATAATGGGTTACAGTTTCCATGCAAACCATCTTTACCTGAGCTTCATGCACATGGCCAGCCCAGGTGGGGAAAGTGTTACCCTATGTAGAAAATGTAACTGTTCTTTAATGAACCCAAATTGCAAATTAGTAATTTTTTTAGGCACCAGTTCCAATTATTTTTAAAGTTACACCAGTTGAAAGCAAAATATAACTGTCAATGCTCAAAATTCTATGCCCCAGTATCTTCATGAGATGGTGATATAATCTGTTCTTCTAAAAACACTAACTGCCATTTTCTAGCCAAGTATCTTCACTTTTTCTGCAATAGTTCTGCTGTGCAAGTATCAGTGACAGGCTGTTAAAATTCATTAATGAAGTTTTAGGAAAAAACTCTGTACAAGATAACAATTGATTTCATAGTTGGAGCAAATTAGCATTCATGCATGTTACTCTATAAAATCTATTTTTAAGAGAAGAATATATACGGCATCTGATAGATCAAAATGTGGTCAAGAGTTACAAATGCATGCAATTTTGTACATGGCAATGCAGGCATAAAACAATACAGCAAGACAAAGAGTGAAATGGGATAGATAGCAATATGCATTTAAATATTTTCAGACATTCAAAACCATTTTCCTCGAGCATTTTTAATGTTAATGATCAATTTCCAGGTTTTACCCTCAATCTCATCTCCTTAAATAGTCTATTTTCAATCATCCTAATATCATCTCCAGGATTTGATTTATTTGCATTAAACCCAAAAACAGTACAGAAGCCCTTTTACATTTTGATTTTTTTATCTACTACTATGGGTAACTGCTACCACCTCATTTCATAAAACATTTTTCCAGAAGGATCTCAGATTTTGATGGAAATTTCACCTGGGGTCACTATTTACCTGCCTAAAATTAAATACCCAGATACTGTTTGGAGAAAAAAATGTGCGTGCTTTATTAGAATTTTCATTTAATCACATTTTTACAACAAACTGCCTTGAATCATTCCATAATCTTCTACTTCTGCATCAAATTTCAGAGAGCCGTGATTTACAACTTTTTTCAAAACTAAGTCTTTTCATAACAATTTAAAGTGTAAAAAATGTATTATTTGCCCATTCATAAACATCCCTTCCATGGAATTGAAATTCTATAATGTTCCCACCATCAAAGCATCTTGAATTTCCAAAAAAATCGATTCCTGAATGTTACTAATTTCATATAGGTATTGTCCATATTCTCAAAAAGGAATGTTTTGCTTTTTTTATGTGATTATAATGTTACTAGGGATTAAACAAAAATCCATGAACAGCAATAGATTCCCAAGAGAAGTCATTAATTAAAATTAGCTTGCATTTTCTCAAGCAGAACTTTATATTGAGTTGCAACAAAGCCTGATCTTTTCATCGTTGTTCTATTATTCCCATAATAAACCTATCTCATTATTTTATATACAAATGCCAATATGTTTTTACATTAAAGTCCTTAAAATACACAGTACAAATATTTAACAGTAAACAGGCATTTATGTACTTATGGCCACAACAAAATGACTCTTATTGATAAATTTATTGTGAGCAGTAAAGGAAGATTGTTTCAAAATAGCTTGTATGAGTATAGAGTATGGAGGATTGGTCAGTGTGCATTGTGCGTAAATGAGACTCAGATCCCTTCTGTCTCGAGGAAAGCAAATTTTTGAAAGGAAAACTTGCTCATGTGGTTACATCACTTATCATCATAAAGTGCATGACAGTGTCTAGTTATAAAGTGCTTCTTGATAATATCTCCCTACCATCCTGCCAAAAGGGTGATTTGGATTTTCAACATATAAAACCATGGAATCACAGTGTATTACTTCCTGCTGTCCATGCTGCCTCCCATCACAAATAAATGAAGCTCTGAATGTCTTTTATTTTTCAGAAGGTCAAAAAATATGAAAATATGTGCACCAAGTATTATATGTACGTGAAGGCATGATTCTGATGCATTCTAAAGATTGATATCCAATATAGGCATATGGCTAATTCATTGATGAAATCTTCTTGGCATCTGTTTTGAGTGAGTGAATGCAATGCTGCCAATATTTTGCGTAGCCACTTTTCACCCATCCCGAAAACAATTTTCATGAAACTGAATGAGCTTTGAATTTTTACCAGCACGGGCGCAGCTGGGAAATAAGGTCAGGGAGGGTTTTAGGTGCTACTAATACTGGAGGGGCATTTATTACCCGCAAGGGTAAGCGGAAGGTGCAGGGGCCCTCCCCAAGAAAAATTTAAGATAAATGGTTCAAAATTGTGAGTTTTATGGCTTTCTGAAGGATATTTTATTAATCCTTACACTATTCTATACGTAATATTAATCCAATTAAGCAAAATAGATTAAACTTTAAACTTTCTCTGAGCTTTGTGGAGGTTTTTATCCCCCCCCCCTCGCTGCGCCACTGCCACCCACAGTGTTGGCAGCACCACCTTCACTTAGTACCCGTGTGGGGCTTGAGAAGAGCTCATCATAGCAATTATTTGCCGGGAAAGCATGAAATCTTTCTTCAATCTAATCAAAAGTGTGGGGCAAGTTGTTATGGAACATATTGATGAAAAATGAAATATGCAAAGGATGTAATATTTCCACTTTAATGTTGACCAGTGCAACTAATTTCTACACATCCATGGGTCATTTTTGGGTACTGCAAAATCAGGAGTAGATCTGCGAATGCATTGAAACTAGTTGTAGAAATCATCAACATTAGAGAGGACATACACTACATCCTTTGAATATTTCATTATGATTCAATCTGATCCATATTTGTGCTAAGCATTGATTTAAGTTAAAGCAGAGGTCAGTGAACAGTCTGTGCATCACGATTGTGGATTCTCTTCCAAAGGCATGCACAGTGTTAGGAAAAGAACGTGAATCTTGAGCGGTGAAAACAATTGAGAGAGCTCCAATGAGGTAGGTACATGTATATATACGTGCCTTTATTCTTCATAGAGCCTCCGCCACTCTTGCTGCTCTTGCACTTCTTGCTAAACTGTCGAGTGTGCTCGCATGACGGGTCTGAGTCAGACTTAAGGGTGTCAGTCCTGGTCATTAGGTTCTGAGGTCCACATTCTCCCCATGCTCCCTTCTCATACCTGCATGCTGCAGTGAGAGAGATAAAATATGACTACAGCCAGGCAGATGACAACAAAAAAAAAGACACTACTATTCCAGTAGGTTCGAACGTACAAACATACATATGCAGGGTACTCTCTCTCTCTCTCAAACAGAAAATCATGTTAATTAAAATACCAAATACATGCATATAAAGACTATGTTACAATGAAGGCCCTAATCATGAAATGGCTGTGTCCAAGGACAGAAAATCCAAATGCCAATTAATGTTGGAAGGTAAATGGTGTCTAAAAAGTGGGTTTTTCTATTCTCGTAGGCAAATATCATTAGGGAAAGGGACAAGTGATACATAACTAGAGGAATGCAAACAATCTGAGCTCTCCCTGCTTGGGACTCATGGCTGCCTGAGTTTGTGTCTCCACCTAAACTGAGGTGACTATGGCCATTTGCCTAGCACTTCCTTTCCTAGCTCTCTCAGCTCTTGGCCTGAAACAACAGCTTCAGGAAGAAAGGGGAACATGAGGGTAGCAGTGGATAAAGACTTGTGAAGAGGTTTTCCCAGCTTCTAATAGGTTTTAATAGGCACTCAGGCAGTCGTAGGACCCATAGGCATAGAGTTTGTGCTTTGAATTCCACTGCAAGCCCCTAGTGTTGACCTGCTGAGGGCTAGGCTGAGAGTGATGGGCTTCTTGCGGTTTTGAGATGATGTCACCATAGGACTGGGTGTTTCAAAATGAACAGGTGGGTTCTTCATAATAGTATTTATTACCACAGGGGTGCAGCTAGGAATTGAGGCTATGGGGTGATTTTAGGTGCAACTAACACTGGGGTGTCTGGGGGTATGGAATACCCGTCAGGGTGTAAGGGCCCTCCCCAGAAAAATTTTAGGATAAATAGTGAGTATTACCACTTTCTGAGGGATATTTTATAAATCGTTGCACTATTCTATAAGCAATATAAATGCAATTAAGTAAATAGGATTTAACTTAAAAAATTATCTTAGCTCTGGGGGGGGGGGTTTATCCCCTGAAACCCCCTTGCTGTGCCACTGTATTACACTAAACTTACAAATGTAGCTCAAATTGAACCCTTGTAGGCCTTTACGTGTAATAGTTTGAGTTGCTCATACATTTGCTCTATCTTTCGTAGATTAAGTGCAGAGTAATAAATATTAAAAAGTGTTATAATTCTGCTGTATATAATAAAACATCCAGTATATGAAGGGTTACGTATGTGAATGTCAGAAGTGAAGTGGGAGAAATTCTAGAAGGTTCACGACTGACCGCAAAAAGAAAATTCCTAGAATTTAATGATTTTTATCTCCTCATGCACGGTTATTTTCTACTCATGGTCAATTGCAACCCGTCTAGAACTTTCCTTCACTTGAATTGTGGACTTCTGATATCAGCACACCCAACTGTTTGAATATATGCGACCCCTTTGAAATCTGACATCATCATATGGTCACCAGATAGGAATCAAGCCTGCATTTATTCTTAGCACTGCCTTTGTCGGATTTACACCTGTTCTCCTCCCTGACCATGATTGCTTGAGAAAATCAAGGAACTAGTTTTGGAGACATTTTCCTTCCAACTTTAATTGACACTTGGTTTAGCTTTTTCTGTCATGGTTCCATTAGTAGTTGAACTAAATGGTTTCATGAAATGGCTAATGATTAATTATACTTATTCTAATAAATAGTTAGCAATTAGAGCCAGGCCTTGGAAAGTACATGATGACTAAAAATAAAAAAAATATAGGGAATAACTTATCAGAGATGTTTTCTTAAAGAATCGGAGATATATTAAAGAATCGGTTATTGCCAACAAATACAAGTTCTAAAAATTGAGGTTTATTTCCAGTATGAAACATTTGAATAGGTATATAACACATACATATAAATAATGAAAAACTATCCACACAATTATAAGGCTGACTTATCTCATTAATTTCATATTGTGTATAGTTAGTTGACATTTGTAAAAAATCTTAATCACCAAAATGAAGAACAAAGTTTTTAGTTTCACCTCAGGTGCAAATGTATGGGCTCAAAAAATATTTAAATGAGAAAGAGCGAGCTACCTATTAGGAAGCCTATGACTGGGTACGAGATAATTCTCATCAAGGAGAAAATGGAGCCAAGTAATTTATCATATAAGAAAAAGAGGTTTGATAAAGAACAGAAAATCTAAACAACTAAATTCCTATCGATCTATAAAAGAGTATTTAGCAAGTTCATGTAACTGCTCATGAATATAACCATAATAAATTGATAAAAAACATATCTTATCATAACATTTTTGACCTTCCAAATGTTTTTTATAACACAAAACATGCATAAGGAGGTTGCAATTCAGGTTTTGAAGCCAGTTTCAGTACCCACAGTATTCTTTAATGCTTTTCCGTTGCCTTTATTAGCCATTCACTGATAATAACTAAGGCCCCTATTAGCCGAGGCAACCAGACGTACCACCGGTGGCGCATCTGGTTGCCTCGGCTAATAGGGGCCAAAGTGTAAGGTGCGGTTGCGGGGCTCAGGCGACTGGTTTAGGAGGAAAGTCTGGTGGCGCGTCTGGTTGCCTCGGCTATTAGGACTCATTTGATTCTATGCCCCACGACTGACCAGTTCCACCGGACGCGCCACCGGTGGCGCATCTGGTTGCCTCGGCTCATAGGGGCCTAAAATAATATAGCTTTTACTGCCATATTAGGTATTCACTACGATAACAACTACTTTTATTTTAAGATTGGCAGTTATTAAAATACAGCATCTCTTTAAAATGACGATGGATATATGGAGTCTATCATGCAATGGAACTTATCTCTATAAGTACATACTTTCAATTCTTCTCTTATGTCAAAAAAATCTCAGTTCAAGCATTCAAAGCTTTTTTAAAAATCCAGAATATATTGCATTGAAATACAAGATGAATTTTCAACTGTTAGTTGCAAATACCATGCTCAGAGCATTTCATTATTATTTTGCAATGAAAGTCAGAAAAAATAGACTCTTTACACTTCCCAAGATATGTGTCTGGGTTCATACAAGCAAACAATCACTTAAAACGGAGTGTCAATGCACAGCAGTCAAGAGGCATGCCATACAATTATTTTTCAAAGATAGGTCGGAGGTTTTAATTAAAAAAACCAAATAGGATTGGCTGGTGTTGGCTAAATTAGCTTCCATCGAATCTCCTGTTATCCCACCCTGGACGCTCGGTCTCATTTGGGAAACTATTTGGGTCAACCTGCATTTGGGGATCCCATTGTGGCCCTCAATTTATCTCTCTCATTGTCCCAATTGTGTCCTTGACTCACTTTTCCTGTCGTTTCATCAAGAGAAGGAAGGGATCAACTCACAAGGGCTTCTGCCATGGAACTACGATTGAAAAACATCGAGACCTACCATTTTGCACCAAATATGTACTTAGATAAGTAAATTAGTAAGTACTATTAGTAAAAAAATTTTCCCCTCTGGTTTTGGACCCACCCCCCCGAATGAAATTCCTGGCTACGCCACTGGTTTTAGACCATGGATGACTGATTATTATTACAACACTTTATTCTCCTTCATATACCTTTTATTACCAAATAGTGAAATATGAAAGGATACGCCCTCTATGTATGTACTGCAGTCATGTGTATTAAATGTAAAATTAATAGAATACTAATTAGCCTCCAAGAAAAGAAGTCACAGCAAGACCAATTTTGGTGGGAATTGAATTATGCTTTGAGAAAAAAGTAGCTCTAACACTGTTGACTGTAATGCACCAAACTACTGATTAAGATAATTACAGACAAGTATCTGATAAATGCCTTGATAATTTACAATGACTCAATACAGAGAGTAAAAACTAAAATATTTAGCAAAATTTAATATTAAATTACAATGAAATGAAATTTAAAGCAAAATATTCACAATTTTTATTTTCTTTAATTTTCCAGAATTTTATGAAAATAATGTGATTTACCAGTGACTGAAATGGCTCCACATAAAAATGGTAATTCGTAGTTATAACTGGTATAAACATTTAAATGAAGAATATTTACTCAGCCTAGTTATTTTTTTGTGATTCAGCAATTTCATCTCTGTTGCTTGCCATGCAGGGAAACACAGTTTGAGATGTATTCTGGTAGATACACATTTGATTAGGGGGACGTTCAGGTATTACGGACGCACCCATAAGGGTTATGAGTTTGCTTACTTAAGCTGACACAAGGGAGGTCGGGTAAGTAATAAATACTACGTAAGTACTCATTATAATTGCACCATTTCTAATGCAAACATATGACATTGTGGAATGAACACTTAAAAATTGGTACATATAATTTTCAGTTTTCATTAAATAAAGCAGCTATTAATAAAAAACGAAAAATGGTATGGTATGATATTAGGAGGAGGCAACTGATAGCCAAGGCCATTCATGCCATAAGGGAAGGATATGTATGGAAGGGTGGAGAGAAACCCGGTGTCGGCATCATAACAAAAGGCACCAAAGGGACAACGGCATAACGTACCATCAGATGGACGGCATGCTGTTCATGTATTGGCCTACTCGAAGCACTAAGGCAGGGATTGAGCTGTCTCTGAAAAATATCTGCCACTGAACCCGAGCCCACTGGGTGGAAAGCAAGCACAAATGAAAAATATTTCGTAAACAGACAGTGGCGCCGACTCCATGGGGTTTTAGGGGGGCCGAGCCCCCTCAAACATTCCTTATGGGTGTGAGGAAAAAAATGTGTCAGGCTTGTCGATTTTCCCCGGAGTGTCCAGATATCGAGATTCGTGTTATCAGGGTTCTAATGTTGATCAAATGACTCTTCTAAAATGCTTAAAAAACTTAAAACTCTCTACTTATAAAATTTCCGGGGGCAAGATCCCCGGTTTGGGCCCCCCCAATATTATTTGTAAGTCGGCATTCCTGTAAACAGATCCAGTTTTTATGAATATTTGCTTCAAACCTCAATATCAAAATCATAGATAGGTAAATATTTTCACCGATTGAATGGCTTAATCAGAAGTCATTTACTTCGGCAGAAGCGAACCTACGTGACGTATTTGCCTCAAATTTTATTGAAGGTGGGGTAAGGGTTCGACAAATGCTTATATTTACTTTCAATGGGGGGGGGGGGTTGGAGGGGTCAGAAATGACCGAAAATGTGGGAACGTAATACTTCAACGCTCCTCAAGTACGAAAATCGTCCGTCAAATGGGCCGTCGAGCGATGATCCCTAAAAAGTCTACGTTTTAGATCAAATTAACGTTGGCAGTGGGTTATTCTCCTGCCAATCTTCCCTTCATATCCTAGAACAAGGTCTTCCCAGTCTGTGGTCGCCGATTCGCGCGAGAAAGAAACTCGCGATGCATTCATTGAGCGAGGGATGTCTTTCCGTATTGCGGTTTTTAGGAGCGAAGAAAAAGGGAACACATTATCGATCCACTGGTAGGTTCGCCATCCACACGACTGCGTTGGTGCGCGGAGGAAGAAGGAGGCGGGTGGACAAGCATCAAACATAACAGCCAACAGCACGACTTCAACAGTCAAATGGGAACGAATTGAACGGGGTAAGCGTACATGTAAGTACAGACACACGAAACTACGCGAAATAGGAGGATCATTCCTCCTAAATGCAGCAAACATTGGCCCTAAAGAACTTAAATATTCAAGGCATGGGCGTACCCAGCGGAGGGGGGGGGGCAACTGCCCCCCACCCTCTAGAGGCGAAAATAAATAACAAAAGTTATGAGCAAATTCTCCTTATGAAGAAAAACTATATTGGTAAGTATAAGACATGGAACTAAAATAAAAATCGTTATTTTTTCAAGGAAATAATTTTTAAAAATAATAAATTGCTGTCATAATTTCCTTAAAATGTTGGTTTCATTAACCTTGTATGTGCAAAAAAGTTACAACTTGAACGACTTAAGCTAGTTTTGCCCCGCCCTCCCCCCCTAGTTTTGATTTTGGATACGCCCATGATTCAAGAGTGGATCCAGAGTTTTTTTTATGAGTGCAGATAATGGTTGGTGGGGTACACAATACTGCTAAGGCAAAGGGATACAAGTGAATCACTGAAAAGCATATACACATAGATTCATTGATTTACATGTATCTCTTTGTTACAACGATATTGTGTACCCCACCAACAATTATCTGTAATTATCTCCCAAAAAATTGCACTTATCCCCCTTGGCTTCTAATGCCCTCAAATGATGTACGGAATTTACTCTTTATTTTGATATAAACGTTATAAATATGAAAACATCGATATGATAAATGTACAATAAGGACTGTTTTCTTTTATGTTTCCTATACACAAGATGTATAGTGCTTCATTAACGTTTATTTATGACATAATGTCTTGATGAATATGCATTGAAGCCAGTCCATTCAAACGATCTTATGTCATTCTGCAGCGAAGATTTATTTTTAACCGGCGCAAAGTGGAGATAGAGCGCAGAGCTCAGGGTTTAGCTGTTTACGCGTATGTATTTCCATCTTCTAGGGGGAGGAGGGGGGCACGTGCCCCCGTGAGTCCGCCAGTGCAGATATTGATCAAATTTGGTCAATGGATTTACATTCACTTCGAAAAGTGTACAGCGTTAGGTGATGGAATATTCAAAATATGAAATGCATCAACCCAGTGCTCGATAGTATGCGTGATCTTCCTTAAAATTCTATGAATTCGACGACGGAAGCTGCGTTTTTCCTATCCCCCATGCATTGACCTTTTCGATATCAAATTTACCTAGCCTCTAGCAATATGCGCATTAAAAATTCATTTGATTGAATGAATTCAGTCATATCCAAAATTCTTCTTCGAAACTAGATTTGTGAGTTTAGTTTTTTTTCTGCGCATCAAATAAGAAAAATATCGAGAAATAAATCAGGTATTCCAAATAGCATGGAATATTTTGGCTACTGATTCGTTTTAGGGCAAAGGCGCTCCCCAAAATCTAAATAATAATAGCATTAAAAAATTCGTACGAATAGAAATTAATAGAGCTTGGAATAGCAACTAGCGGCCACTGACTCAAAATAGTATTATTGGACATATATCCAAGCCTCCATTTGACTCTTCTGGTACCAGGGTTCACACAGATGTTGACAAAATGATAATTGGAAGGTTCCATAAAAGAGGCAATTTAGGATTCTACACTTTTAAAAGTAAAAAAATGAATTTCTAAGGCTTCCTAGAACAGCTAAATTAAGCAAGACCTCTAAATAAAGTTTCTTTAACAACAATTAAGGGTCCTTACGTAATGGTATGGGATTTTGTCACTGATAAAATATAACCATTCGAGAACTGCATCGAACGGTAATCTAACATTGCTCATAAAACTAGGCACTCAAACTACATGCATTTCTCCGGGAATCGTACATTTGCATGCATGAAACACAACATACGGGCAGGGAAAGTAATGTCATGATCATCACGCTCATCAGTAGTCCATGAATCGCTTTTCAATGCGTTGTCAATGACTCTAGGCAATGTCCAGCCTGAATTCCGCTTTCCTTCGTCAATATTTATATTTATTCTTCGTAATAAGATAGAACGACTGTAAATGGCAACATGTATTAACTCACAGGACACTACTATTATGTGCTCAAACAACGTTTGAGTTAGAAGGATATCGAATGATATCAATGGCTCGTGAATAACATCCAAAAAATCGCCAATGGATACATACATTAGAGTGAATTCCTTCGAAGATTTCAACGTGAAAAAGTTTAATTATGACAGATGCACGTTTTTGTGGCCCTGAACATTTTATTTAAAGACCCAGATTTCGACAAATTTTGTAATTTTTAAGGTATGGTTTGGCATAGTTTGGTTGGCCCTAGCTCGTCGAAATATTCGACGGTAAATAAAATTTTGTATTGGCTGAAAAAATCGTATTTGTGCCATTATTTTACCAGTCACGCGATTCAATAAAATATCGCCATCTTCTCTTGCGTTCGTCCTCGTGAAAACTTGAGGGGATTTATTTATCTGTTTTTGATAATCAAACTAGAATGATCAACCCCGACAAACGCGGCATTCACGTGGAAATTAAAATGAAGCAACTCACCTTTCTTGCACTTCTTCTGAATGGTCTTGTTCTGCTCGCAAACGGATGCGTCACCTTTCTTCAATGTCAGCATGCGTGATCTGGTGTTGGTTTTGGCATCACAAGCTGACCATGGACCTTTCGTGTATCGACATGAGTCTGAAAGAGTAAAGAGAAAAAAAACATTTAATTTCAGCAAGACATTCGAATTCGGTAATGAAAACATACAGATTAATAACAGTAAAACAGAGTAATAGATTAGTAATAGAATCAATAGAGAATAGATCAGAGCTAAATGGGACTTAGGGCGCGCATAAAAATTTTTCAGCTACCTGACTTTTTAAATGCCTACGTTTAATTGGTGAGTTAGGTTAACGCCGGACATGGACAGGGATGTAAAACTTCAAACACGGAGCAAATATTTAAAGCAAAACATAGGACGCATGATAAAATATCCAATGAATTTTTATGATACTATTTTTTCGCTTTTTATAAAGGACATATTTGGGCGACAAAGCAGAAAAAGGTGACATAGCAATGAAAAGTAAAGATAATATTTGAGTTCTCTCATTATTTCTTATTTTTAATTTTTCCCAACGCGCCGAATATGCAAAATATGGATTTACTACCTCAAAAACGAATATTCGTTGAGATATATTTGACGAATATGTAATAAACAATGTATTTCCGTTCCGGTCTATGTCGGAAAAGCATGAGGCAAAATAAAAGCCCATAAATATATAATTTTCGCGGACGAACACGGAGAATATTTAGCGAGAATGAATTTTCGGGAACGCAAAAAAATATTTGATTACACGAATCTGAATAAATGTAATCAAATAATTCAAAATAGCTTTCCGCTAAAAGCACTTTGAAACGGGGAAAAATTCCCTGACCAAACAAATCAATCAAACGCTCATCGAATCGACCCAATACTTGGTTTGGGCAGGCGAGGGTAGAGCTCACGCCAGCCTGAGCAACTGGCGTGTGAATTTCACACATTCGTATGAGGCCACATTGGGGTGGTCCACAAAAATGTCTGAAAATTGCATCACATTCGCACATACATGACTTTCACGTACTCTTTGCGTTGACCTTCATTTGTTACTTATGGAGTTGAAGCAGTTACGATTTGGATATTAATGATATCTACAGAGTTCTAAGGCATATTTTATATGAGTCCGAAAACACATTTTGCCTCATATTCCTGCGCATTAATGTCTCCTTTGTTCGCAAAATAGTATTTCCATTACGGGGGGACTGATTTTGTATGCAAGATTTAAATTCCCTCGCTAAAAGCTTTTTTCTTCCGAAGTGACTTTTGACAAGTGATTATCGATCACTTCCCGACATTGCGGGTATCAGCCAATCAGATTATAATATTTCTGATAAGTGATCTCACGCTAACAGGGTAAGTTCAACCTGTAAGGTTAACGATATCAATCAAGTAACTCAATAGTAATGACAATAAAACAGGCTTAAAGGGTATTCTCAATATCGGAGACTTAATTCTGAACATGAAAATGATGAACGCGGACGGCAGTAGTGACGAATTGAGACTAGGTCGCACCGTAGTATCCCTCAAGTACGGGAATATTGTGGCCGAGGTGAGTTAAAAGTTTCTGCAAATAATCAAATTTAATACTGCATTCAGGAATGGTAATATTTATCTCCAAAAGCTGTTTCTGTGCTTGGTAACCGCAGTGCCAGTCGTAGAAACTCGAAAAACTATCGCGTCGTTCCTTTATAGCTGGCATTTTTTGATGAAATACATTCCGAAATTTCAAACGCGATTCGGCAGTGTTGAATATTGAGTGATCAAGAAGATTTTTTCTACGGTTTGTTTCCAAATATGACTACACCAAGCAATTCATCCGCATTTGCAATTTAAAAAAATATGTTTTGGAGCCCCATAGGGCCAATGTCTTAGGGCCCCCGCGCACTGGCAACTTTTACAAAGCAACTATTTAGTTGCTTTGAGGAAGTCCCTATGGAACACACGGCAGTTGCGGCAACTAAAAAGTTGCCCGTGCGCGGGGCCACAGTCATTTTCGTGTGTTTCATTTGAACATCCACAAAGCAACTAAATGGTTGCTTTGTAAAAGTTGCCAGTGCGCGGGGGCCCTTTTAATATCCGAAGATTCAAGCGAGATGGAGAGGAAGTTTTCTATATTGGAAAATACAGTTGCAATGTTCTACGATAATTAAATTTATTACAACCTAGGTTCCAATGTTACTACATCATCTTCAAGGTGAACATTCATCTTCACCTTTAAGATGATGTAGTTACATTGAAACCTAATTCGTAATAAATTTTATTATCTTGGAAAAAATGCAATTATTTTTCCTTTCACTACCAAGATCCTTTCGCATGGCGACCTCGCACCTCAAGGATTTTTTCTCAGATGTCTTCAAAGCGCAGATGGAAGGCTATATTAAGCTTAAAAAATCATTGCAGGAAAATCAGTAATTATTGACAGATTTCGAAGAACCAAATTACATTTTGGGCAATAATGACGCAGGAAATTAACAAATTTTCAATTGATTGCTTGAAAAAAGGGGGATATTGCACTGAAGATATTTAATTACATGCATAAACATGATTGAAAACGTCGAATGCTTTTCACACACAGACGGTGTTTTCACAACTTCCAGCTTTAAGTTACAGTAATTCTTTGTTTATGCAGAGAAGAGAAATTTTCAATTTTGCGATGCAAATCAAAATGAAATTTTCCCGGAAGTTGATGGTCATTTCCTTGATGCTCACTCCAGTTAATGGATTGTTTGCGAACATTTTGTTTGCACTCCCCGAAATATTTCATCATTGCTGAAACCTATACAAATAACAGACACCAAAGTCGTTAATAAATAACTCTGCTTAAAAGGCCCACATGTCCAATTTTCACGCAGATTATATCGAATGCATCCAATCTGGCGAGATACGACGCAAATATATAATTGAAAGTGCAGTAATTCCGAAATTACTTCGCTGCGAGCATGTCTAATTTTCATCCTGATAATTGGACGCAATTCCATTGGGAAAGAGACAATATTATTGTAACTGAAGCAATACCCTCTTGAGGGGATGGTGACACACAGAATGATTACTCAGGACTCGGAAGAGAGAAGAGCCTTAAATGATCCCAAATCAATCGAATCAGGAAAAAATTATACAATACAAGATAAAATACCTACTAACTCTTCCTTGCATTTATATTTACTAAATATGATTACGCTCTGTAAGAATAACCCTCATTTATACTCTCTGAGTTGCCACAAATACCTAATCAAGCACCTTAATAACTTTAATAGTATACTCCGAAAAAATACATTTTATGGAAAAAATGTACTATATACTGGAATTTCATATTTCAGTAAGGTACATGATGCAATCAACATAATTAAAGTAAAGTAAAAAATTCCATTCTTTTATAAAACAAATTCCATGCTAAAAGGTCTCTATTCTGTAATTAATTAACAATGCGAAAAGTTCCTATATTATAGAAATTTTGTTGAGCACTGCATTCCAGTTCCTGTATATGCACTTTAAACTTTTAATCGTATCATTATAAATCTATTTTGATGCAGACAAGCCTTTTAAAATTGAAGATCAATTAGTTAACTATTATTATTATTATGACATGTTGGGGGAGAGCCGTGAATGGTTTTGTGCTGGAGAGAATCAAGGGAAAGGACAAAAAAAAACTGCCCCAGACACCAGAGCAGTCGGAGGCTGGCTTGGGGTGGAGGCATCGAAATTGTATTACTAACCAACCATCCCGTTCACTGCGAACTGAGTGAGAGTACCCCTCCCATAAAAGAGGGAAGATGTTATTCAATTAGAATCAGATGAAGGCGGGGACAACGAATGAGTTTCCCAATCAATTAGCCCTTCCTCCCCTTCCCCTCCTGAGCTAATAACTGATTGGCCGTGCTCGAGTAATAATGGCTGTTTGAATTCGTGGGGCGCTGAAATTCGCGTCTCTCACTCTCTCTCTCTCTCTCTCTCTGTTCCAGCCTCGATGATTACTTCCGCGCATCAAAATCGAGCGATTGGAAAATTGGGGGGGGGGGGGGGGCACGGATCTCTTAATTCCCAACTCGATGACCCCTTTTCAAGCGGCGAGCCGTCTGCCAGACAGACACACACACCAGCTTCCATTCAAGATCAGTGGACCTGGCAACGCTATCATCCAATCACGGCGAAAACTAACCGGGTGCACGCGTACGAAAGACCTTGGGGCCTCAATATAGAAACTTCTTTCGCTCTCCTCTCTGATAAATGAGGGGGTTTATAGTGGAGAAGACGAAGCAAGAATGAAGTTTAGTATCTCACCGAGGAGTGGAAAAGAGAATGGAGGGAGAGCTTGGTAGTCATAACTTCGACAGGCGCCATTACTATGCTAGAACTGACTTGAAAATCAAAAAAAACATTGGAAGAATACCACCAACAACAATAAGCAGCTACACCAGGTACAATTTCCAACGAATGATCAAATCCGGGGTTTAATAACATTTTTATTAAGTTAACCGTAAATCTTTGTTGATATAAATCATGAGATTTTTCATGACTGAGGTGTATTCACTGTAAAGTACCTTCCGAAGCACGTATGCGTTACAAATTCAAAAAGTAGAAAATAAGATACTTATACTTAGCTTGTAACAACCATTAAATATCTTGTTCCGAAAATAATAACAAAAACTTCTCAATCCGTAATATTGCTATAATTAAAATGGAAATTTATGCGCTTTAATTATGAGGTAATGCTGAATAAAGTGCTGTAATGTGAGTTCGTATTATTTTCTGCATAAACGGAATTGTTTTAACGTCACTTTTAGCGACGCAGAAGCGCCTGCTCCACGGACAAAAATATAATTCCCATTTGTACTACTTGAGAACTATGACAGGCATCGATTCAATCGAACGAATTCTCGGAAGGTCCACTTAAATTCATCATGTAATTAATATTGTATTAAAAATTTCCCATGGAGAAGGAGAGAATGACGAAAAGGGGTTAGAGATGATAGGGAATGAGAACAAATTGAAACTTTCGTATGAAAATATAAATTATTAGCTTTGACTAAATTCAGCCATAAAAATTCATAGGATCATAATTATATAGAAAAATTGGTATTAAACAATGTGGGCATGATTTCACACAATTGTGGTCATGTTGTATCCAAATTTAGCAAATTGTACCATAAATTTTGTCATTTGCCGTTTTTTGCTCCATTCCAACTTTTTCGGTTCATTTAGATCAAATAATGATCTAGAGCATACTATTTTGAACTGCCTTCAAATCGCAGTCGGCGAAATCGTAAAAAAATATACAATTTCGAAAATCGCATTCATTGATAGATATTTTTAACCAATAAAGATTATTGTACTTTGAAATCATACGTTTTTTATTTACTTTATTGAAATGATGGAAAAGAGACGTGGAGCATGGTGACCCTCCGGACGACGTGAAATTAATATTTGGCCCTTGCATTAAAGAAGGTTGAGGACCCTTGATATAAAACATACTATTTTGAAGTACAACCTTCCATTGTGAGGTATGCTCACTCCGAGGGAATCCATTAAGCTGGAAATTATCTCTTTGTCAAAATCGTATTAATGAGGAAAAGAGTTCATACAAGCATTACATATGAGTGTGGTAAAAGTTAAATGACCCCATGGGAAAGAACGACTCCTTAGGTATGAAAAACTCTGATGACACGTTCAGGAAAAAACTTTCTGATTTTAAATAAATATTCATAAGAAGCAGTTCTATAGTGTTTGATCCTTTTTAACTACCTACTACCTACCTACCTACCTATGTTTTTATAATGCTCATTGAAATGGTATAATGGGAGTGTTTTGAGAGATAAATAGACATAGATGAGAGACTCTGATTACCGTTTAAAGCATGAATACAATGTTATGGGCTTTCCATTTTACGACAGTAACTTGTTCAATCCTTTTAGAGGCCACTGCTCACGATTTATGACGAGCACTTTCGAAGGAAACGAATAATTACTCAGGGGTGTCACAATCCCTCGCCTGAAGTACATATATGTATGCGACCACGCAGCGGGGATGCCTTCTTCTTTCATGAGGAAAAAATGCGCATCGTCGTCTACGCTCCTAAAAAAGTTCCAGCGGACATCATTCATGAGGGGACGGGACTCATGTTTTTTTCTGGGCGAGACCGAACAATTAAAATTAAATTGGAAGTTCGTCCCCGCGACACGTGGTACTCAGAGAGCGCCTCACAACCGGTGGTGACTAACGACACCCTCAGCCCGTAACTCGGGCGACGCACAACTTATTCATAAATGAAATACTAGTGTCCTTTTCGCTGCAGATGGTCCCGTCGTGTCTATCGCGGCAGGAGGCATAAATCTCTCGCGACGGGACTACCGGGGTAATCCCTCTAATCACATTCCTTTTTTATATACAGTGTAGGGCTGCTCTCGACGACCTCTGGCACCGAAACGGTCCCCACGGCACGCCAAACAGTGGAGAGACAGAGGGTTGATGAAAAAAAGGAGAGGAGGCGACGCGGAGAGGAAGAAAATGGACAAAAAATAAAGTGAAGTGAGCGTGGAAGTCCCTCTCGTTGGGGATGAACATATTTCCAACGTCCCCTCCCGGGACGGACGGACGGACGGTCCTCCGAAGGAATAAGAGAAGAGGAGACATTGCCACCCACAACTCCCGCCATGCACCACTCGGCCACAGCCTCTGGGATACCCACAGGCCTGAACACTACCTCCCCCGATTTCATTTAGACGGCAACGTGAAGATGAATATGACGTGATATTCCTATGATATTTTTACGGCAAAATTTAGATATTAAGTAACAATTCAAATTCGTTTAAAGATTTATGCACTATGGGTTGAATTAGTATTATTTTAGGTATAATTTTAGGCAATTCTTACGAGGAAGCAATAAATAGTTTCGTCGCTTGCTGCAGAACTCATGCGACAGAGTTCGATTTCAATTTTAAGTAACAAATTCAATTTCATTTACATATTTATGCACCACGGTTTGAATCGGTATTATTTTAGTTATAATTTTAGACAATTCTTAGCATGAAAAAATCTGCATTTTCGCCGCTTACTTCATAACAGTTAAGGAGAAGCAGTATTTCTTCAAATTGGGCCATTGAAACTAAAATTATAAAAACATTCCGATGGACGTGTTTCGAAAGAGACGCGCTAACGTGTAGGTTAAAATTGCATAAAAACCTTTATGACCCATCGTTTGCGATTATTCGATAAATATGATAATAATTATAAATAAATTTACAGCACTGACCTAATATAAGCAACCCAAACAAAGCAATATGTGAAAATTTCTTTGTATCCTCATACAAAGACACGCACAGACACAAAAACGGGCCTACTAATATGGAACAGGATGTTCCGTTCCTTACATCTATCAGCAGAGGCTCGACCCAACCACCCGCACACCCCGCCCTGCTCGAGCACATTTAAAGAGAGAATTGGGCGGAGAAGGGAAGAGGGAACCAGACTGTCAGACGAGTTGGTTGGTATGAAGAGGGGCTTTTGAGGGATGAGTCACGTGGGGGAGAGGAAGTGTCGGGGGGGGGGCCTAGTTGAGAGGGGGAGGGAGAGAAAGGGTGGGTCGCGGCTGGCACTACTACTACTGGGAGAGAAAGAGAAGAAAAGATGAAGTGAGTTCGCTCTCCAAGGACTCATGGGGGTGTTCGTTTGAAAAGGCAAGTCTGCTCTCGCCGGAGGTCGGGTCTCCAATTCTCGACACACACACGTGGGGGTGTAAGGAGATGGGTCGAATGGTTTGAATGTGACACGGTCGAGGTGTTGTGCTGGCTGGAAGTGGGGTTGGTTTGTGGTGCGACCCTTCTCCTTCACAAGTGTTGCTGCGTCCATTATGATCTCTTGCTGCGAACGCATCATACATGCTCTCTGGCTATTGAGGCTTACCATCCAGTTGGACCGTGCATGAACGAGGGATTTTCGTTTTCCCCAGACCCCTGACAAGAGAGACACTAAAGATGAAAAATATATAATTACTCAGCCATCCACGAACGCCGGTTTTACGTAAAAAATTATATTTAAAAAAAACGCCCTATAATTTAATAAGACAGTACTCCAAAAAATAATATAAAAATAGTTCCAAATAATAATATTATAATAACCAGCGTTTTTAATCGAACTAAAAAGAAGAAAATAAATTACACTGTTTTTGCCTGAAGTCCCACGATTAAATTTTACAGATAGAGGATCACATATTCAAAATCAAAAACATGGCGCGATTTGGCTTAACATTTGACATTAGAATAATATAAACTCATCATCTAAAATTTGAGATTTTAGTTGTAGTATAGTTAAGAATATTTACGAAGAAATAGTTTTATTTAAGATATAATCATAATGCAATTTGATTAAGATTGAAATTAATGCGCACCAGATTTTTGGCTTTGAAGATGTAATCTTTTATATTATGTAAAATTCAAACATGGGACCATGAACCTAGGAAGGGTGGTTTATTTATTTTCTCCCCCTTAGTTCAAATAAGAGTGCGGATAATTTAATTTTTTATTTAACATAATATTTTCTTTGTCTTAGATTTAATCAAAACGTGTTTTTTTATATTTTTCAAATATATTGTAAAATCATTACCAAACTCAATTGTTTACATTTGCTCAGCGCCAAATAGCCGAAAAGAGTTTTGAATCATGACGTTAAAATTTACGCTGCAGCTTTAAATACAAATGTCAACTGTCGAAAAAGGAGACTCATAGCTCTATAAATAGCGTAATAAGAACTATAAATAGCGTAAGAATGCATTCTCATCTGCTTCTGATCTGTACCGGAAAATTGAGTCGATAGCTAATCGGGAACTGTGGTTAAATTTCCATTGTAAGATTTTCAATTTTTACATCAGAGTCGTCAGTCAGTTGACCTCAATGGGGACTTATATAAGAATGAAGTGAAATCGTCCACAAAATATAATATTATGAAGTAGCTAATTTAAACTGAAAATTAGTGAATAAAAACTACAATAAAACGAGAAATAGTTCACCTTCAACTGTTC